>NC_081832.1:34843755-35034256 GCF_030867095.1 Alligator mississippiensis
TAGTAGTAGTAGTAGTAGTAGTGGTTGTTCTTGTAGTAGTAGTAGTGGTTGTTCTTTTAGTAGTAGTAGTAGTAGTGGTTGTTCTTGTAGTAGTAGTAGTAGTAGTAGGAGAAGTAGTGGTTGTTCTTGTAGAAGTAGTAGTGGTTGTTCTTGTAGTAGTAGTAGTAGTAGTAGCGGTTGTTCTTGTAGTAGCAGTAGTAGTAGTGGTGGTTGTTCTTGTAGTAGTAGTGGTTGTTCTTGTAGTTGTAGTAGTGGTAGTTGTAGTGGTTGTGCTTGTAGAAGTAGTAGTGGTTGTTCTTGTAGTAGTAGTAGTGGTTTTTTTTGTAGTACTTGTAGTAGTAGTAGTGGTTGTTCTTGTAGTAGTAGTAGTGGTTGTTGTTTTAGTAGTAGTAGTGGTTCTACTTGTAGTAGTAGTAGTAGTAGTAGTAGTGGTTGATCTTGTAGTAGTAGTAGTAGTAGTAGCGGTTGTCTTGTAGTAGTAGTAGTGGTTGTTCTTGTAGAAGTAGTAGTAGTGGTGGTTGTTCTTGTAGTAGTAGTGGTTGTTCTTGTAGTTGTAGTAGTGGTAGTTGTAGTGGTTGTTCTTGTAGTAGTAGTAGTGGTTGTTCTTGTAGTAGTAGTAGTAGTAGTAGAAGTGGTTTCTCTTGTAGTAGTAGTATTTGTTGTTGTAGTGGTGGTTGTTCTTGTAGTTGTAGTAGTGGTAGTTGTAGTGGTTGTTCTTGTAGTAGTAGTAGTGGTTGTTGTTGTAGTAGTAGTAGTGGTGCTGGTTGTTCTTGTAGTAACAGTAGTAGTAGTGGTTTTACTTCTGGAAATAGTAGTGTTTGTTCTTGTAATGGTAGTACTGGTTGTTGTTGTAATACTAGTAATAGTAGTAGTGGTTGTTCCTGTAGTAGTAGTAGTGGTTTCTCTTGTAGTAGTAGTAGTGGTTGTTCTGGTAGTAGTAGTGGTTGTACTTGTAATAGTATTAGTAGCAGTTGTTCTTGTAGTAGTAGTAGTGGTTTTTCTTGTAATACTACTAGTAGTAGTGTTTGTTCTTGTAGTATAAGGAGTAGTAGGAGAAGCAGTGGTTGTTCTTGTAGCAGTAGTAGGGGTTATTCTTGTAGTAGTAGTTGTGGCTGTACTTTTAGAAGTAGTAGTGGTTGTTCTTGTAGTAGTAGTAGTAGTACTAGTAGTACTAATAGTAGTAGTGGTTGTTCTTGTAGTAGTAGTAGTGGTTGTTCTTTTAGTAGTAGTAGTAGTAGTGGTTGTTCTTGTAGTAGTAGTAGTAGGAGAAGTAGTGGTTGTTCTTGTAGAAGTAGTAGTGGTTGTTCTTGTAGTAGTAGTAGTAGTAGTAGTAGCGGTTGTTCTTGTAGTAGCAGTAGTAGTAGTGTTGGTTGTTCTTGTAGTAGTAGTGGTTGTTCTTGTAGTTGTAGTAATGGTAGTTGTAGTGGTTGTTCTTGTAGAAGTAGTAGTGGTTGTTCTTGTAGTAGTAGTAGTGGTTTTTCTTGTAATACTTGTAGTAGTAGTAGTGGTTGTTCTTGTAGTAGTAGTAGTGGTTGTTGTTTTAGTAGTAGTAGTGGTACTACTTGTAGTAGTAGTAGTAGTAGTAGTGGTTGTTCTTGTAGTAGTAGTAGTAGTCGTGGTTGTACTTGTAGTAGTAGTAGTGGTTGTTCTTGTAGTAGTAGTAGTAGTAGTAGTAGTAGTAGTGGTTGTTCTTGTAGTAGTAGTAGTGGTTGTTCTTTTAGTAGTAGTAGTATTAGTGGTTGTTCTTGTAGTAGTAGTAGTAGTAGTAGTAGGAGAAGTAGTGGTTGTTCTTGTAGAAGTAGTAGTGGTTGTTCTTGTAGTAGTAGTAGTAGTAGTAGTAGCGGTTGTTCTTGTAGTAGCAGTAGTAGTAGTGGTGGTTGTTCTTGTAGTAGTAGTGGTTGTTCTTGTAGTTGTAGTAGTGGTAGTTGTAGTGGTTGTTCTTGTAGAAGTAGTAGTGGTTGTTCTTGTAGTAGTAGTAGTGGTTTTTCTTGTAATACTTGTAGTAGTAGTAGTGGTTGTTCTTGTAGTAGTAGTAGTGGTTGTTGTTTTAGTAGTAGTAGTGGTTCTACTTGTAGAAGTAGTAGTAGTAGTAGTAGTGGTTGATCTTGTAGTAGTAGTAGTAGTAGTAGTGGCGGTTGTTCTTGTAGTAGTAGTAGTGGTTGTTCTTGTAGTTGTAGTAATGGTAGTTGTAGTGGTTGTTCTTGTAGAAGTAGTAGTGGTTGTTCTTGTAGTAGTAGTAGTGGTTTTTCTTGTAATACTTGTAGTAGTAGTAGTGGTTGTTCTTGTAGTAGTAGTAGTGGTTGTTGTTTTAGTAGTAGTAGTGGTTCTACTTGTAGTAGTAGTAGTAGTAGTAGTGGTTGTTCTTGTAGTAGTAGTAGTAGTCGTGGTTGTACTTGTAGTAGTAGTAGTGGTTGTTCTTGTAGTAGTAGTAGTAGTAGTAGTAGTACTAGTAGTAGTAGTGGTTGTTCTTGTAGTAGTAGTAGTGGTTGTTCTTTTAGTAGTAGTAGTATTAGTGGTTGTTCTTGTAGTAGTAGTAGTAGTAGTAGTAGGAGAAGTAGTGGTTGTTCTTGTAGAAGTAGTAGTGGTTGTTCTTGTAGTAGTAGTAGTAGTAGTAGTAGCGGTTGTTCTTGTAGTAGCAGTAGTAGTGGTGGTGGTTGTTCTTGTAGTAGTAGTGGTTGCTCTTGTAGTTGTAGTAGTGGTAGTTGTAGTGGTTGTTCTTGTAGAAGTAGTAGTGGTTGTTCTTGTAATAGTAGTAGTGGGTCTACAGGTAGTAGCAGTAGTAGTAGTGGTCGTTCTTGTATTAGTAGTAGTGTTTGCTCTTGTAGTAGCAGTAGTAGTAGAAGTGGTGGTTGCCCGTGTATTAATAGTAGAGGTTTTTCTTGTAGTAGTAGTAGTAGTAGTGGTGGTTGTTCTTGTAGTAGTAATAGTGGTTATTCTCGTAGTAGTAGTATTAGGAGAAGCCGTGGTTGTTCTTTAAGTAGTAGCTGTGGTTGTTCTTGTAGTAGTAGTAAAGGTTGTTCTTGCAGTAGTAGTAGTAGTGGTGGTCGTTCTTGTAGTAGTAGTAGTGGTTGTTCTTGTAGTAGTAGTAGTAGGAGATGGAGTGGTTGATCTTGTAGAAGTAGTAGTGGTTGTTCTTGAAGTAGTAGTAGTAGGAGAAGCAGTGGTTGTTCTTGTAGTAGTAGTAGTGGTAGTTCTTGTAGTAGTAGTGGTAGTGCTTGTTCTTGAAGTAGTAGAAGTAGAGGTTGTTCTTGTATTAGTATTAGTGGTTGTTCTTGTAGTAGTAGTAGTAGTAGTAGTAGTGGTTGTTCTTGTAGTAGTTGTAGTGGTTCTAGTTGTAGTAATCGTAGTGGTTGTCCTTGTAATAGTAGTATTAGTATTAGTAGTAGTGGTTGTTCTTGTAGTAGGAGTAGTAGAAGTAGTAGTAGTAGAAGTAGTAGTAGTAGTAGTAGTAGTAGTAGTAGTGGTTGTTCTAGTATTAGTAGTGGAGGTTGTTCTTGTAGTAGTAGTAGTGGTTGTTCTTGTAATAGTAGTAGTAGGAGAAGCAGTGTTTTTTCTTGTAGTAGTAGTAGTGGTTGTTCTTGTAGTAGTAGTAGTAGATGTAGTGGTTTCTCTTGTAGTAGTAGTATTTGTTGTTGTTGTAGTAGTAGTGGTTGTACGTGTGGTAGTATTATTAGTAGTAGCTGTTGTTCTTGTAGTAGTAGTAGGGGTTGTTCTTGTAATACTAGTAGAAGTAGTGGTGGTTGTTCTTGTAGTAGTAGTAGTGGTTGTTGTTGTAATACTAGTAGTAGTAGTAGTGGTTGTTCTTGTAGTAGTAGTAGTGGTTGTTCTTGTAGTAGTAGTAGTGGTGCTGGTTGTTCTTGTAGTAGCAGTAGTAGTAGTGGTTTTACTTCTGGAAATAGTAGTGTTTGTTCTTGTAATGGTAGTACTGGTTGTTGTTGTAATACTAGTAATAGTAATAGTGGTTGTTCGTGTAGTAGTAGTAGTAGTGGTTTCACTTCTGGATGTAGTAGTGTTTGTTCTTGTAGTGTTAGTACTGGTTGCTGTTGTAATACTAGTAGTAGTAGTAGTGGTTGTTCTTGTAGTTGTAGTAGTGGTAGTTGTAGTGGTTGTTCTTGTAGAAGTAGTAGTGGTTGTTCTTGTAGTAGTAGTAGTGGTTTTTCTTGTAATACTTGTAGTAGTAGTAGTGGTTGTTCTTGTAGTAGTAGTAGTGGTTGTTGTTTTAGTAGTAGTAGTGGTTCTACTTGTAGAAGTAGTAGTAGTAGTAGTAGTGGTTGATCTTGTAGTAGTAGTAGTAGTAGTAGTGGCGGTTGTTCTTGTAGTAGTAGTAGTGGTTGTTCTTGTAGTTGTAGTAATGGTAGTTGTAGTGGTTGTTCTTGTAGAAGTAGTAGTGGTTGTTCTTGTAGTAGTAGTAGTGGTTTTTCTTGTAATACTTGTAGTAGTAGTAGTGGTTGTTCTTGTAGTAGTAGTAGTGGTTGTTGTTTTAGTAGTAGTAGTGGTTCTACTTGTAGTAGTAGTAGTAGTAGTAGTGGTTGTTCTTGTAGTAGTAGTAGTAGTCGTGGTTGTACTTGTAGTAGTAGTAGTGGTTGTTCTTGTAGTAGTAGTAGTAGTAGTAGTAGTACTAGTAGTAGTAGTGGTTGTTCTTGTAGTAGTAGTAGTGGTTGTTCTTTTAGTAGTAGTAGTATTAGTGGTTGTTCTTGTAGTAGTAGTAGTAGTAGTAGTAGGAGAAGTAGTGGTTGTTCTTGTAGAAGTAGTAGTGGTTGTTCTTGTAGTAGTAGTAGTAGTAGTAGTAGCGGTTGTTCTTGTAGTAGCAGTAGTAGTGGTGGTGGTTGTTCTTGTAGTAGTAGTGGTTGCTCTTGTAGTTGTAGTAGTGGTAGTTGTAGTGGTTGTTCTTGTAGAAGTAGTAGTGGTTGTTCTTGTAATAGTAGTAGTGGGTCTACTGGTAGTAGCAGTAGTAGTAGTGGTCGTTCTTGTATTAGTAGTAGTGTTTGCTCTTGTAGTAGCAGTAGTAGTAGAAGTGGTGGTTGCCCGTGTATTAATAGTAGAGGTTTTTCTTGTAGTAGTAGTAGTAGTAGTGGTGGTTGTTCTTGTAGTAGTAATAGTGGTTATTCTCGTAGTAGTAGTATTAGGAGAAGCCGTGGTTGTTCTTTAAGTAGTAGCTGTGGTTGTTCTTGTAGTAGTAGTAAAGGTTGTTCTTGCAGTAGTAGTAGTAGTGGTGGTCGTTCTTGTAGTAGTAGTAGTGGTTGTTCTTGTAGTAGTAGTAGTAGGAGATGGAGTGGTTGATCTTGTAGAAGTAGTAGTGGTTGTTCTTGAAGTAGTAGTAGTAGGAGAAGCAGTGGTTGTTCTTGTAGTAGTAGTAGTGGTAGTTCTTGTAGTAGTAGTGGTAGTGCTTGTTCTTGAAGTAGTAGAAGTAGAGGTTGTTCTTGTATTAGTATTAGTGGTTGTTCTTGTAGTAGTAGTAGTAGTAGTAGTAGTGGTTGTTCTTGTAGTAGTTGTAGTGGTTCTAGTTGTAGTAATCGTAGTGGTTGTCCTTGTAATAGTAGTATTAGTATTAGTAGTAGTGGTTGTTCTTGTAGTAGGAGTAGTAGAAGTAGTAGTAGTAGAAGTAGTAGTAGTAGTAGTAGTAGTAGTGGTTGTTCTAGTATTAGTAGTGGAGGTTGTTCTTGTAGTAGTAGTAGTGGTTGTTCTTGTAATAGTAGTAGTAGGAGAAGCAGTGTTTTTTCTTGTAGTAGTAGTAGTGGTTGTTCTTGTAGTAGTAGTAGTAGATGTAGTGGTTTCTCTTGTAGTAGTAGTATTTGTTGTTGTTGTAGTAGTAGTGGTTGTACGTGTGGTAGTATTATTAGTAGTAGCTGTTGTTCTTGTAGTAGTAGTAGGGGTTGTTCTTGTAATACTAGTAGAAGTAGTGGTGGTTGTTCTTGTAGTAGTAGTAGTGGTTGTTGTTGTAATACTAGTAGTAGTAGTAGTGGTTGTTCTTGTAGTAGTAGTAGTGGTTGTTCTTGTAGTAGTAGTAGTGGTGCTGGTTGTTCTTGTAGTAGCAGTAGTAGTAGTGGTTTTACTTCTGGAAATAGTAGTGTTTGTTCTTGTAATGGTAGTACTGGTTGTTGTTGTAATACTAGTAATAGTAATAGTGGTTGTTCGTGTAGTAGTAGTAGTAGTGGTTTCACTTCTGGATGTAGTAGTGTTTGTTCTTGTAGTGTTAGTACTGGTTGTTGTTGTAATACTAGTAGTAGTAGTAGTGGTTGTTCTTGTAGTTGTAGTAGTGGTTGTTCTTGTAGTAGTAGTAGTGGTGCTGGTTGTTCTTGTAGTAGCAGTAGTAGTAGTGGTTTTACTTCTGGAAATAGTAGTGTTTGTTCTTGTAATGGTAGTACTGGTTGTTGTTGTAATACTAGTAATAGTAATAGTGGTTGTTCGTGTAGTAGTAGTAGTAGTGGTTTCTCTTGTAGTAGTAGTAGTGGTTGTTCTGGTAGTAGTAGTGGTTGTACTTGTAATAGTATTAGTAGCAGTTGTTGTTGTAGTAGTAGTAGTGGTTTTTCTTGTAATACTACTAGTAGTAGTGGTTGTTCTTGTAGTAGAAGTAGTAGGAGGAGAAGCAGTGGTTGTTCTTGTAGCAGTAGTAGGGGTTATTCTTGTAGTAGTAGTTGTGGCTGTACTTTTAGAAGTAGTAGTGGTTGTTCTTGTAGTAGTAGTAGTAGTAGTAGTAGTAGTAGTAGTAGTAGTAGTACTAGTAGTAGTAGTGGTTGTTCTTGTAGTAGTAGTAGTGGTTGTTCTTTTAGTAGTAGTAGTAGTGGTTGTTCTTGTAGTAGTAGTAGTAGTAGTAGTAGGAGAAGTAGTGGTTGTTCTTGTAGAAGTAGTAGTGGTTGTTCTTGTAGTAGTAGTAGTAGTAGTAGCGGTTGTTCTTGTAGTAGCAGTAGTAGTAGTGGTGGTTGTTCTTGTAGTAGTAGTGGTTGTTCTTGTAGTTGTAGTAGTGGTAGTTGTAGTGGTTATTCTTGTAGTAGTAGTAGTGGTTGTTCTTGTAGTAGTAGTAGTAGTAGTAGAAGTGGTTTCTCTTGTAGTAGTAGTATTTGTTGTTGTAGTGGTGGTTGTTCTTGTAGTTGTAGTAGTGGTAGTTGTAGTGGTTGTTCTTGTAGTAGTAGTAGTGGTTGTTGTTGTAGTAGTAGTAGTGGTGCTGGTTGTTCTTGTAGTAACAGTAGTAGTAGTGGTTTTACTTCTGGAAATAGTAGTGTTTGTTCTTGTAATGGTAGTACTGGTTGTTGTTGTAATACTAGTAATAGTAGTAGTGGTTGTTCCTGTAGTAGTAGTAGTGGTTTCTCTTGTAGTAGTAGTAGTGGTTGTTCTGGTAGTAGTAGTGGTTGTACTTGTAATAGTATTAGTAGCAGTTGTTCTTGTAGTAGTAGTAGTGGTTTTTCTTGTAATACTACTAGTAGTAGTGTTTGTTCTTGTAGTATAAGGAGTAGTAGGAGAAGCAGTGGTTGTTCTTGTAGCAGTAGTAGTGGTTATTCTTGTAGTAGTAGTTGTGGCTGTACTTTTAGAAGTAGTAGTGGTTGTTCTTGTAGTAGTAGTAGTAGTAGTAGTAGTACTAGTAGTAGTAGTGGTTGTTCTTGTAGTAGTAGTAGTGGTTGTTCTTTTAGTAGTAGTAGTAGTAGTGGTTGTTCTTGTAGTAGCAGTAGTAGTAGTAGTAGGAGAAGTAGTGGTTGTTCTTGTAGAAGTAGTAGTGGTTGTTCTTGTAGTAGTAGTAGTAGTAGTAGCGGTTGTTCTTGTAGTAGCAGTAGTAGTAGTGTTGGTTGTTCTTGTAGTAGTAGTGGTTGTTCTTGTAGTTGTAGTAATGGTAGTTGTAGTGGTTGTTCTTGTAGAAGTAGTAGTGGTTGTTCTTGTAGTAGTAGTAGTGGTTTTTCTTGTAATACTTGTAGTAGTAGTAGTGGTTGTTCTTGTAGTAGTAGTAGTGGTTGTCTTTTTAGTAGTAGTAGTGGTTCTACTTGTAGTAGTAGTAGTAGTAGTAGTGGTTGTTCTTGTAGTAGTAGTAGTAGTCGTGGTTGTACTTGTAGTAGTAGTAGTGGTTTTTCTTGTAGTAGTAGTAGTAGTAGTAGTACTAGTAGTAGTAGTGGTTGTTCTTGTAGTAGTAGTAGTGGTTGTTCTTTTAGTAGTAGTAGTATTAGTGGTTGTTCTTGTAGTAGTAGTAGTAGTAGTAGTAGGAGAAGTAGTGGTTGTTCTTGTAGAAGTAGTAGTGGTTGTTCTTGTAGTAGTAGTAGTAGTAGTAGCGGTTGTTCTTGTAGTAGCAGTAGTAGTAGTGGTGGTTGTTCTTGTAGTAGTAGTGGTTGTTCTTGTAGTTGTAGTAGTGGTAGTTGTAGTGGTTGTTCTTGTAGAAGTAGTAGTGGTTGTTCTTGTAGTAGTAGTAGTGGTTTTTCTTGTAATACTTGTAGTAGTAGTAGTGGTTGTTCTTGTAGTAGTAGTAGTGGTTGTTGTTTTAGTAGTAGTAGTGGTTCTACTTGTAGAAGTAGTAGTAGTAGTAGTAGTGGTTGATCTTGTAGTAGTAGTAGTAGTAGTAGTGGCGGTTGTTCTTGTAGTAGTAGTAGTGGTTGTTCTTGTAGAAGTAGTAGTAGTGGTGGTTGTTCTTGTAGTAGTAGTGGTTGTTCTTGTAGTTGTAGTAGTGGTAGTTGTAGTGGTTATTCTTGTAGTAGTAGTAGTGGTTGTTCTTGTAGTAGTTGTAGTGGTTCTAGTTGTAGTAATCGTAGTGGTTGTCCTTGTAATAGTAGTATTAGTATTAGTAGTAGTGGTTGTTCTTGTAGTAGGAGTAGTAGAAGTAGTAGTAGTAGAAGTAGTAGTAGTAGTAGTAGTAGTAGTGGTTGTTCTAGTATTAGTAGTGGAGGTTGTTCTTGTAGTAGTAGTAGTGGTTGTTCTTGTAATAGTAGTAGTAGGAGAAGCAGTGGTTTTTCTTGTAGTAGTAGTAGTGTTTGTTCTTGTAGTAGTAGTAGTAGATGTAGTGGTTTCTCTTGTAGTAGTAGTATTTGTTGTTGTTGTAGTAGTAGTGGTTGTACGTGTGGTAGTATTATTAGTAGTAGCTGTTGTTCTTGTAGTAGTAGTAGGGGTTGTTCTTGTAATACTAGTAGAAGTAGTGGTGGTTGTTCTTGTAGTAGTAGTAGTGGTTGTTCTTGTAGTAGTAGTCGTAGTAGTGGTGGTGGTTGTTCTTGTAGTAGTAGTAGTAGTGGTTTCACTTCTGGATGTAGTAGTGTTTGTTCTTGTAGTGGTAGTACTGGTTGTTGTTGTGATACTAGTAGTAGTAGTAGTGGTTGTTCTTGTAGTAGTAGTAGTGGTTGTTCTTGTAGTAGTAGTAGTGGTGCTGGTTGTTCTTGTAGTAGCAGTAGTAGTAGTGGTTTTACTTCTGGAAATAGTAGTGTTTGTTCTTGTAATGGTAGTACTGGTTGTTGTTGTAATACTAGTAATAGTAATAGTGGTTGTTCGTGTAGTAGTAGTAGTAGTGGTTTCTCTTGTAGTAGTAGTAGTGGTTGTTCTGGTAGTAGTAGTGGTTGTACTTGTAATAGTATTAGTAGCAGTTGTTCTTGTAGTAGTAGTAGTGGTTTTTCTTGTAATACTACTAGTAGTAGTGGTTGTTCTTGTAGTAGAAGTAGTAGGAGGAGAAGCAGTGGTTGTTCTTGTAGCAGTAGTAGGGGTTATTCTTGTAGTAGTAGTTGTGGCTGTACTTTTAGAAGTAGTAGTGGTTGTTCTTGTAGTTGTAGTAGTGGTAGCTGTAGTGTTTGTTCTTGTAGTAGTAGTAGTGGTTGTTCTTGTAGTAGTAGTAGTGGTGCTGGTTGTTCTTGTAGTAACAGTAGTAGTAGTGGTTTTACTTCTGGAAATAGTAGTGTTTGTTCTTGTAATGGTAGTACTGGTTGTTGTTGTAATACTAGGAATAGTAGTAGTGGTTGTTCCTGTAGTAGCAGTAGTGGTTTCTCTTGTAGTAGTAGTAGTGGTTGTTCTGGTAGTAGTAGTGGTTGTACTTGTAATAGTATTAGTAGCAGTTGTTCTTGTAGTAGTAGTAGTGGTTTTTCTTGTAATACTACTAGTAGTAGTGTTTGTTCTTGTAGTATAAGGAGTAGTAGGAGAAGCAGTGGTTGTTCTTGTAGCAGTAGTAGGGGTTATTCTTGTAGTAGTAGTTGTGGCTGTACTTTTAGAAGTAGTAGTGGTTTTTCTTGTAGTAGTAGTAGTAGTAGTAGTAGTACTAGTAGTAGTAGTGGTTGTTCTTGTAGTAGTAGTAGTGGTTGTTCTTTTAGTAGTAGTAGTAGTAGTGGTTGTTCTTGTAGTAGTAGTAGTAGTAGTAGGAGAAGTAGTGGTTGTTCTTGTAGAAGTAGTAGTGGTTGTTCTTGTAGTAGTAGTAGTAGTAGTAGCGGTTGTTCTTGTAGTAGCAGTAGTAGTAGTGTTGGTTGTTCTTGTAGTAGTAGTGGTTGTTCTTGTAGTTGTAGTAATGGTAGTTGTAGTGGTTGTTCTTGTAGAAGTAGTAGTGGTTGTTCTTGTAGTAGTGGTTTTTCTTGTAATACTTGTAGTAGTAGTAGAGGTTGTTCTTGTAGTAGTAGTAGTGGTTGTTGTTTTAGTAGTAGTAGTGGTTCTACTTGTAGTAGTAGTAGTAGTAGTAGTGGTTGTTCTTGTAGTAGTAGTAGTAGTCGTGGTTGTACTTGTAGTAGTAGTGGTTGTTCTTGTAGTAGTAGTAGTAGTAGTACTAGTAGTAGTAGTGGTTGTTCTTGTAGTAGTAGTAGTGGTTGTTCTTTTAGTAGTAGTAGTATTAGTGGTTGTTCTTGTAGTAGTAGTAGTAGTAGTAGGAGAAGTAGTGGTTGTTCTTGTAGAAGTAGTAGTGGTTGTTCTTGTAGTAGTAGTAGTAGTAGCGGTTGTTCTTGTAGTAGCAGTAGTAGCAGTGGTGGTTGTTCTTGTAGTAGTAGTGGTTGTTCTTGTAGTTGTAGTAGTGGTAGTTGTAGTGGTTGTTCTTGTAGAATTAGTAGTGGTTGTTCTTGTAGTAGTAGTAGTGGTTTTTCTTGTAATACTTGTAGTAGTAGTAGTGGTTGTTCTTGTAGTAGTAGTAGTGGTTGTTGTTTTAGTAGTAGTAGTGGTTCTACTTGTAGAAGTAGTAGTAGTAGTAGTAGTGGTTGATCTTGTAGTAGTAGTAGTAGTAGTGGCAGTTGTTCTTGTAGTAGTAGTAGTGGTTGTTCTTGTAGAAGTAGTAGTAGTGGTGGTTGTTCTTGTACTAGTAGTGGTTGTTCTTGTAGTTGTAGTAGTGGTAGTTGTAGTGGTTGTTCTTGTAGTAGTAGTAGTAGTGGTTGTTCTTGTAGTAGTAGTAGTAGTAGTAGTAGTAGTAGTAGTGGTTTCTCTTGTAGTAGTAGTATTTGTTGTTGTAGTGGTGGTTGTTCTTGTAGTAGTAGTGGTTGTTCTTGTAGTTGTAGTAGTGGTAGTTGTAGTGGTTGTTCTTGTAGTAGTAGTAGTGGTTGTTCTTGTAGTAGTAGTAGTGGTGCTGGTTGTTCTTGTAGTAGCAGTAGTAGTAGTGGTTTTACTTCTGGAAATAGTAGTGTTTGTTCTTGTAATGGTAGTACTGGTTGTTGTTGTAATACTAGAAATAGTAGTAGTGGTTGTTCCTGTAGTAGTAGTAGTGGTTTCTCTTGTAGTAATAGTAGTGGTTGTTCTGGTAGTAGTAGTGGTTGTACTTGTAATAGCATTAGTAGCAGATGTTCTTGTAGTAGTAGTAGTGGTTTTTCTTGTAATACTACTAGTAGTAGTGGTTGTTCTTGTAGTAGAAGTAGTAGTAGGAGAAGCAGTGGTTGTTCTTGTAGCAGTAGTAGGGGTTATTCTTGTAGTAGTAGTTGTGGCTGTACTTTTAGAAGTAGTAGTGGTTGTTCTTGTAGTAGTAGTAGTAGTAGTAGTAGTAGTAGTAGTAGTAGTAGTAGTAGTAGTAGTAGTAGTACTAATAGTAGTGGTTGTTCTTGTATTAGTATTAGTGGTTGTTCTTGTAGTAGTAGTAGTAGTACTAGTAGTAGTGGTTGTTCATGTAGTAGTTGTAATGGCTCTACTTGTAGTAATAGTAGTGGTTGTCCTTGTAATAGTAGTATTAGTAGTAGTAGTAGTGGTTGTTCTTGTATTAGTATTAGTGGTTGTTCTTGTAGCAGTAGTAGTAGTAGTAGTAGTAGTAGTAGTAGTAGTGGTGGTTGTTCTAGTATTAGTAGTAGTGTTTGTTCTTGTAGTAGTAGTAGCAGTAGTTGTAGTGGTTGTTCTTGTAGTAGTAGTAGTAGTAGTATTGGTTGTTCATGTAGTAGTCGTAGTAGTAGTAGTAGTAGTAGTGGTAGTAGTAGTGGTTTTTGATCTTGTAGTAGTAGTAGTGGTTGTTCTTGTAATAGTAGTAGTAGGAGAATCAGTGGTTGTTCTTGTAGTAGTAGTAGTTGGTTGTTCTTGTAGTTGTAGTAGTAGTAGTAGTAGTAGTGGTTGTATTTGTATTAGTAGTATTGGTTGTTCTTGTAGTAGTAGTAGTAGTAGTGGTTGTTCTTGTATTAGTAGTAGTAGTAGTACTAGTAGTGGTTGTTCTTGTAGTAGTAGTAGTGGTTGTTCTTGTAGTAGTAGTAGTAGTAGTAGTAGTAGAAGTAGTGGTTGTTCTTGTAGAAGTAGTAGTAGTTGTTTTTGTAGTAGCAGTAGTAGTAGTGGTGGTTGTTATTGTAGTAGTAGTGGTTGTTCTGGTAGTTGTAGTAGTGGTAGTTGTAGTGGTTGTTCATGTAGAAGTAGTAGTGGTTGTTCTTGTAATAGTAGTAGTGGTTGTTCTTGTAATACTAGTACAAGTAGTAGTGGTTGTTCTTGTCGAAGTGGTAGTGGTTGATCTTGTAGTAGTAGTAGTATTAGTAGTAGTGGTGGTGGTTGTTCTTGTAGTAGTAGAAGTAGTGGTTGTTCTTGTAGTAGTAGTAGTAGGAGAAGCAGTGGTTGTTCTTGTAGTAGTAGTAGGGGTTGTTCTTGTAGTAGTAGTGGTGTTTGTACTTGTAGTATTAGAAGTGGTTGTTCTTGTAATACTACTAGTAGTAGTAGTGGTTGTTCTTGTAATAGTAGTAGTGGGTCTACTGGTAGTAGCAGTAGTAGTAGTGGTCGTTCTTGTATTAGTAGTAGTGTTTGTTCTTGTAGTAGCAGTAGTAGTAGAAGTGGTGGTTGCCCGTGTATTAATAGTAGAGGTTTTTCTTGTAGTAGTAGTAGTAGTAGTGGTGGTTGTTCTTGTAGTAGTAATAGTGGTTATTCTCGTAGTAGTAGTATTAGGAGAAGACGTGGTTGTTCTTTAAGTAGTAGCTGTGGTTGTTCTTGTAGTAGTAGTGGTTGTTCTTGTAGTAGTAGTAGTAGTAGTAGAAGTGGTTTCTCTTGTAGTAGTAGTATTTGTTGTTGTAGTGGTGGTTGTTCTTGTAGTTGTAGTAGTGGTAGTTGTAGTGGTTGTTCTTGTAGTAGTAGTAGTGGTTGTTGTTGTAGTAGTAGTAGTGGTGCTGGTTGTTCTTGTAGTAACAGTAGTAGTAGTGGTTTTACTTCTGGAAATAGTAGTGTTTGTTCTTGTAATGGTAGTACTGGTTGTTGTTGTAATACTAGTAATAGTAGTAGTGGTTGTTCCTGTAGTAGTAGTAGTGGTTTCTCTTGTAGTAGTAGTAGTGGTTGTTCTGGTAGTAGTAGTGGTTGTACTTGTAATAGTATTAGTAGCAGTTGTTCTTGTAGTAGTAGTAGTGGTTTTTCTTGTAATACTACTAGTAGTAGTGTTTGTTCTTGTAGTATAAGGAGTAGTAGGAGAAGCAGTGGTTGTTCTTGTAGCAGTAGTAGGGGTTATTCTTGTAGTAGTAGTTGTGGCTGTACTTTTAGAAGTAGTAGTGGTTGTTCTTGTAGTAGTAGTAGTAGTAGTAGTACTAGTAGTAGTAGTGGTTGTTCTTGTAGTAGTAGTAGTGGTTGTTCTTTTAGTAGTAGTAGCAGTAGTGGTTGTTCTTGTAGTAGTAGTAGTAGTAGGAGAAGTAGTGGTTGTTCTTGTAGAAGTAGTAGTGGTTGTTCTTGTAGTAGTAGTAGTAGTAGTAGCGGTTGTTCTTGTAGTAGCAGTAGTAGTAGTGGTGGTTGTTCTTGTAGTAGTAGTGGTTGTTCTTGTAGTTGTAGTAATGGTAGTTGTAGTGGTTGTTCTTGTAGAAGTAGTAGTGGTTGTTCTTGTAGTAGTAGTAGTGGTTTTTCTTGTAATACTTGTAGTAGTAGTAGTGGTTGTTCTTGTAGTAGTAGTAGTGGTTGTTGTTTTAGTAGTAGTAGTGGTTCTACTTGTAGTAGTAGTAGTAGTAGTAGTGGTTGTTCTTGTAGTAGTAGTAGTAGTCGTGGTTGTACTTGTAGTAGTAGTAGTGGTTGTTCTTGTAGTAGTAGTAGTAGTAGTAGTACTAGTAGTAGTAGTGGTTGTTCTTGTAGTAGTAGTAGTGGTTGTTCTTTTAGTAGTAGTAGTATTAGTGGTTGTTCTTGTAGTAGTAGTAGTAGTAGGAGAAGTAGTGGTTGTTCTTGTAGAAGTAGTAGTGGTTGTTCTTGTAGTAGTAGTAGTAGTAGTAGCGGTTGTTCTTGTAGTAGCAGTAGTAGTAGTGGTGGTTATTCTTGTAGTAGTAGTGGTTGTTCTTGTAGTTGTAGTAGTGGTAGTTCTAGTGGTTGTTCTTGTAGAAGTAGTAGTGGTTGTTCTTGTAATAGTAGTAGTGGGTCTACTGGTAGTAGCAGTAGTAGTAGTGGTCGTTCTTGTATTAGTAGTAGTGTTTGTTCTTGTAGTAGCAGTAGTAGTAGAAGTGGTGGTTGCCCGTGTATTAATAGTAGAGGTTTTTCTTGTAGTAGTAGTAGTAGTAGTAGTGGTGGTTGTTCTTGTAGTAGTAATAGTGGTTATTCTCGTAGTAGTAGTATTAGGAGAAGCCGTGGTTGTTCTTTAAGTAGTAGCTGTGGTTGTTCTTGTAGTAGTAGTAAAGGTTGTTCTTGCCGTAGTAGTAGTAGTGGTGGTCGTTCTTGTAGTAGTAGTAGTAGTGGTTGTTCTTGTAGTAGTAGTAGTAGGAGATGGAGTGGTTGATCTTGTAGAAGTAGTAGTGGTTGTTCTTGAAGTAGTAGTAGTAGGAGAAGCAGTGGTTGTTCTTGTAGTAGTAGTAGTGGTAGTTCTTGTAGTAGTAGTGGTAGTGCTTGTTCTTGAAGTAGTAGAAGTAGTGGTTGTTCTTGTATTAGTATTAGTGGTTGTTCTTGTAGTAGTAGTAGTAGTAGTAGTAGTGGTTGTTCTTGTAGTAGTTGTAGTGGTTCTAGTTGTAGTAATCGTAGTGGTTGTCCTTGTAATAGCAGTATTAGTATTAGTAGTAGTGGTTGTTCTTGTAGTAGGAGTAGTAGAAGTAGTAGTAGTAGAAGTAGTAGTAGTAGTAGTAGTAGTAGTGGTTGTTCTAGTATTAGTAGTGGAGGTTGTTCTTGTAGTAGTAGTAGTGGTTGTTCTTGTAATAGTAGTAGTAGGAGAAGCAGTGGTTTTTCTTGTAGTAGTAGTAGTGGTTGTTCTTGTAGTAGTAGTAGTAGATGTAGTGGTTTCTCTTGTAGTAGTAGTATTTGTTGTTGTTGTAGTAGTAGTGGTTGTACGTGTGGTAGTATTATTAGTAGTAGCTGTTGTTCTTGTAGTAGTAGTAGTGGTTGTTCTTGTAATACTAGTAGAAGTAGTGGTGCTTGTTCTTGTAGTAGTAGTAGTGGTTGTTCTTGTAGTAGTAGTCGTAGTAGTGGTGGTGGTTGTTCTTGTAGTAGTAGTAGTAGTGGTTTCACTTCTGGATGTAGTAGTGTTTGTTCTTGTAGTGGTAGTACTGGTTGTTGTTGTAATACTAGTAGTAGTAGTAGTGGTTGTTCTTGTAGTAGTAGTAGTGGTTGTTCTTGTAGTAGTAGTAGTGGTGCTGGTTGTTCTTGTAGTAGCAGTAGTAGTAGTGGTTTTACTTCTTTAAATAGTAGTGTTTGTTCTTGTAATGGTAGTACTGGTTGTTGTTGTAATACTAGTAATAGTAATAGTGGTTGTTCGTGTAGTAGTAGTAGTAGTGGTTTCTCTTGTAGTAGTAGTAGTGGTTGTTCTGGTAGTAGTAGTGGTTGTACTTGTAATAGTATTAGTAGCAGTTGTTCTTGTAGTAGTAGTAGTGGTTTTTCTTGTAATACTACTAGTAGTAGTGGTTGTTCTTGTTGTAGAAGTAGTAGGAGGAGAAGCAGTGGTTGTTCTTGTAGCAGTAGTAGGGGTTATTCTTGTAGTAGTAGTTGTGGCTGTACTTTTAGAAGTAGTAGTGGTTGTTCTTGTAGTAGTAGTAGTAGTAGTAGTAGTAGTACTAGTAGTAGTAGTGGTTGTTCTTGTAGTAGTAGTAGTGGTTGTTCTTTTAGTAGTAGTAGTAGTAGTGGTTGTTCTTGTAGTAGTAGTAGTAGTAGTAGGAGAAGTAGTGGTTGTTCTTGTAGAAGTAGTAGTGGTTGTTCTTGTAGTAGTAGTAGTAGTAGTAGCGGTTGTTCTTGTAGTAGCAGTAGTAGTAGTGGTGGTTGTTCTTGTAGTAGTAGTGGTTGTTCTTGTAGTTGTAGTAGTGGTAGTTGTAGTGGTTGTGCTTGTAGAAGTAGTAGTGGTTGTTCTTGTAGTAGTAGTAGTGGTTTTTTTTGTAGTACTTGTAGTAGTAGTAGTGGTTGTTCTTGTAGTAGTAGTAGTGGTTGTTGTTTTAGTAGTAGTAGTGGTTCTACTTGTAGTAGTAGTAGTAGTAGTAGTGGTTGATCTTGTAGTAGTAGTAGTAGTAGTAGCGGTTGTTCTTGTAGTAGTAGTAGTGGTTGTTCTTGTAGAAGTAGTAGTAGTGGTGGTTGTTCTTGTAGTAGTAGTGGTTGTTCTTGTAGTTGTAGTGATAGTTGTAGTGGTTGTTCTTGTAGTAGTAGTAGTGGTTGTTCTTGTAGTAGTAGTAGTAGTAGTAGTAGAAGTGGTTTCTCTTGTAGTAGTAGTATTTGTTGTTGTAGTGGTGGTTGTTCTTGTAGTTGTAGTAGTGGTAGTTGTAGTGGTTGTTCTTGTAGTAGTAGTAGTGGTTGTTCTTGTAGTAGTAGTAGTGGTGCTGGTTGTTCTTGTAGTAACAGTAGTAGTAGTGGTTTTACTTCTGGAAATAGTAGTGTTTGTTCTTGTAATGGTAGTACTGGTTGTTGTTGTAATACTAGTAATAGTAGTAGTGGTTGTTCCTGTAGTAGTAGTAGTGGTTTCTCTTGTAGTAGTAGTAGTGGTTGTTCTGGTAGTAGTAGTGGTTGTACTTGTAATAGTATTAGTAGCAGTTGTTCTTGTAGTAGTAGTAGTGGTTTTTCTTGTAATACTACTAGTAGTAGTGTTTGTTCTTGTAGTATAAGGAGTAGTAGGAGAAGCAGTGGTTGTTCTTGTAGCAGTAGTAGGGGTTATTCTTGTAGTAGGAGTTGTGGCTGTACTTTTAGAAGTAGTAGTGGTTGTTCTTGTAGTAGTAGTAGTAGTAGTAGTACTAGTAGTAGTAGTGGTTGTTCTTGTAGTAGTAGTAGTGGTTGTTCTTTTAGTAGTAGTAGTAGTAGTGGTTGTTCTTGTAGTAGCAGTAGTAGTAGTAGGAGAAGTAGTGGTTGTTCTTGTAGAAGTAGTAGTGGTTGTTCTTGTAGTAGTAGTAGTAGTAGTAGCGGTTGTTCTTGTAGTAGCAGTAGTAGTAGTGTTGGTTGTTCTTGTAGTAGTAGTGGTTGTTCTTGTAGTTGTAGTAATGGTAGTTGTAGTGGTTGTTCTTGTAAAAGTAGTAGTGGTTGTTCTTGTAGTAGTAGTAGTGGTTTTTCTTGTAATACTTGTAGTAGTAGTAGTGGTTGTTCTTGTAGTAGTAGTAGTGGTTGTTGTTTTAGTAGTAGTAGTGGTTCTACTTGTAGTAGTAGTAGTAGTAGTAGTGGTTGTTCTTGTAGTAGTATTAGTAGTCGTGGTTGTACTTGTAGTAGTAGTAGTGGTTGTTCTTGTAGTAGTAGTAGTAGTAGTAGTAGTACTAGTAGTAGTAGTGGTTGTTCTTGTAGTAGTAGTAGTGGTTGTTCTTTTAGTAGTAGTAGTATTAGTGGTTGTTCTTGTAGTAGTAGTAGTAGTAGTAGTAGTAGGAGAAGTAGTGGTTGTTCTTGTAGAAGTAGTAGTGGTTGTTCTTGTAGTAGTAGTAGTAGTAGTAGCGGTTGTTCTTGTAGTAGCAGTAGTAGTAGTGGTGGTTGTTCTTGTAGTAGTAGTGGTTGTTCTTGTAGTTGTAGTAGTGGTAGTTGTAGTGGTTGTTCTTGTAGAAGTAGTAGTGGTTGTTCTTGTAGTAGTAGTAGTGGTTTTTCTTGTAATACTTGTAGTAGTAGTAGTGGTTGTTCTTGTAGTAGTAGTAGTGGTTGTTGTTTTAGTAGTAGTAGTGGTTCTACTTGTAGAAGTAGTAGTAGTAGTAGTAGTGGTTGATCTTGTAGTAGTAGTAGTGGTTGTTGTTTTAGTAGTAGTAGTGGTTCTACTTGTAGAAGTAGTAGTAGTAGTAGTAGTGGTTGATCTTGTAGTAGTAGTAGTAGTAGTAGTGGCGGTTGTTCTTGTAGTAGTAGTAGTGGTTGTTCTTGTAGAAGTAGTAGTAGTGGTGGTTGTTCTTGTAGTAGTAGTGGTTGTTCTTGTAGTTGTAGTAGTGGTAGTTGTAGTGGTTGTTCTTGTAGTAGTAGTAGTAGTGGTTGTTCTTGTAGTAGTAGTAGTAGTAGTAGTAGTGGTTTCTCTTGTAGTAGTAGTATTTGTTGTTGTAGTGGTGGTTGTTCTTGTAGTAGTAGTGGTTGTTGTTGTAGTTGTAGTAGTGGTAGTTGTAGTGGTTGTTCTTGTAGTAGTAGTAGTGGTTGTTCTTGTAGTAGTAGTAGTGGTGCTGGTTGTTCTTGTAGTAGCAGTAGTAGTAGTGGTTTTACTTCTGGAAATAGTAGTGTTTGTTCTTGTAATGGTAGTACTGGTTGTTGTTGTAATACTAGTAATAGTAGTAGTGGTTGTTCCTGTAGTAGTAGTAGTGGTTTCTCTTGTAGTAGTAGTAGTGGTTGTTCTGGTAGTAGTAGTGGTTGTACTTGTAATAGCATTAGTAGCAGATGTTCTTGTAGTAGTAGTAGTGGTTTTTCTTGTAATACTACTAGTAGTAGTGGTTGTTCTTGTAGTAGAAGTAGTAGTAGGAGAAGCAGTGGTTGTTCTTGTAGCAGTAGTAGGGGTTATTCTTGTAGTAGTAGTTGTGGCTGTACTTTTAGAAGTAGTAGTGGTTGTTCTTGTAGTAGTAGTAGTAGTAGTAGTAGTAGTACTAATAGTAGTGGTTGTTCTTGTATTAGTATTAGTGGTTGTTCTTGTAGTAGTAGTAGTAGTAGTGGTTGTTCTTGTAGTAGTTGTAATGGCTCTACTTGTAGTAATAGTAGTGGTTGTCCTTGTAAAAGTAGTATTAGTATTAGTAGTAGTGGTTGCTCTTGTATTAGTATTAGTGGTTGTTCTTGTAGCAGTAGTAGTAGTAGTAGTAGTAGTAGTGGTTGTTCTAGTATTAGTAGTAGTGTTTGTTCTTGTAGTAGTAGTAGCAGTAGTAGTAGTGGTTGTTCTTGTAGTAGTAGTAGTAGTAGTATTGGTTGTTCATGTAGTAGTCGTAGTAGTAGTAGTAGTAGTAGTGGTAGTAGTAGTGGTTTTTGATCTTGTAGTAGTAGTAGTGGTTGTTCTTGTAATAGTAGTAGTAGGAGAATCAGTGGTTGTTCTTGTAGTAGTAGTAGTTGGTTGTTCTTGTAGTTGTAGTAGTAGTAGTAGTAGTAGTAGTGGTTGTATTTGTATTAGTAGTATTGGTTGTTCTTGTAGTAGTAGTATTAGTAGTGGTTGTTCTTGTATTAGTAGTAGTAGTAGTACTAGTAGTGGTTGTTCTTGTAGTAGTAGTAGTGGTTGTTCTTGTAGTAGTAGTAGTAGTAGTAGTAGTAGTAGAAGTAGTGGTTGTTCTTGTAGAAGTAGTAGTAGTTGTTTTTGTAGTAGCAGTACTAGTAGTGGTGGTTGTTATTGTAGTAGTAGTCGTTGTTCTGGTAGTTGTAGTAGTGGTAGTTGTAGTGGTTGTTCATGTAGAAGTAGTAGTGGTTGTTCTTGTAGTCGTAGTAGTGGCTTTTCTTGTAATACTTGTAGTAGTAGTAGTGGTTGTTCTTGTAATAGTAGTAGTGGTTGTTCTTGTAATACTAGTACAAGTAGTAGTGGTTGTTCTTGTCGAAGTGGTAGTGGTTGATCTTGTAGTAGTAGTAGTATTAGTAGTAGTGGTGGTGGTTGTTCTTGTAGTAGTAGAAGTAGTGGTTGTTCTTGTAGTAGTAGTAGTAGGAGAAGCAGTGGTTGTTCTTGTAGTAGTAGTGGTGTTTGTACTTGTAGTATTAGAAGTGGTTGTTCTTGTAATACTAGTAGTAGTAGTAGTGGTTGTTCTTGTAATAGTAGTAGTGGGTCTACTGGTAGTAGCAGTAGTAGTAGTGGTCGTTCTTGTATTAGTAGTAGTGTTTGTTCTTGTAGTAGCAGTAGTAGTAGAAGTGGTGGTTGCCCGTGTATTAATAGTAGAGGTTTTTCTTGTAGTAGTAGTAGTAGTAGTGGTGGTTGTTCTTGTAGTAGTAATAGTGGTTATTCTCGTAATAGTAGTATTAGGAGAAGCCGTGGTTGTTCTTTAAGTAGTAGCTGTGGTTGTTCTTGTAGTAGTAGTAAAGGTTGTTCTTGCAGTAGTAGTAGTAGTGGTGGTCGTTCTTGTAGTAGTAGTAGTGGTTGTTCTTGTAGTAGTAGTAGTAGGAAATGGAGTGGTTGATCTTGTAGAAGTAGTAGTGGTTGTTCTTGAAGTAGTAGTAGTAGGAGAAGCAGTGGTTGTTCTTGTAGTAGTAGTAGTGGTAGTTCTTGTAGTAGTAGTGGTAGTGCTTGTTCTTGAAGTAGTAGAAGTAGTGGTTGTTCTTGTATTAGTATTAGTGGTTGTTCTTGTAGTAGTAGTAGTAGTAGTAGTAGTGGTTGTTCTTGTAGTAGTTGTAGTGGGTTTTCTTGTAATACTTGTAGTAGTAGTAGTGGCTGTTGTAGTAGTAGTAGTAGTAGGAGAAGCAGGGGGTGTTCTTGTAGTAGTAATGTTTGTTCTTGTAGTAGTAGTAGTAATGGTGGTCGTTCTTGTAGTAGTAGTAGTGGTGGTTCTTGTACTAGTAGTAGTAGTAGAAGCAGTGGTTGATCTTGTAGAAGTAGTAGTGGTTGTTCTTGAAGTAGTAGTAGTAGGAGGAGCAGTGGTTGTTCTTGTAGTAATTGTGGTAGTGCTTGTTCTTGAAGTAGTAGAAGTAGTGGATGTTCTTGTATTAGTATTAGTGGTTGTTCTTGTAGTAGTAGTAGTAGTAGTAGTAGTAGTGGTTGTTCTTGTAGTAGTTGTAATGGCTCTACTTGTAGTAATAGTAGTGGTTGTCCTTGTAATAGTAGTATTAGTATTAGTAGTAGTGGTTGTTCTTGTATTAGTATTAGTGGTTGTTCTTGTAGCAGTAGTAGTAGTAGTAGTAGTAGTAGTAGTGGTTGTTCTAGTATTAGTAGTAGTGTTTGTTCTTGTAGTAGTAGTAGCAGTAGTAGTAGTGGTTGTTCTTGTAGTAGTAGTAGTAGTATTGGTTGTTCATGTAGTAGTCGTAGTAGTAGTAGTAGTAGTGGTGGTAGTAGTAGTGGTTTTTGATCTTGTATTAGTAGTAGTGGTTGTTCTTGTAATAGTAGTAGTAGGAGAATCAGTGGTTGTTCTTGTAGTAGTAGTAGTTGGTTGTTCTTGTAGTTGTAGTAGTAGTAGTAGTAGTAGTGGTTGTATTTGTATTAGTAGTATTGGTTGTTCTTGTAGTAGTAGTAGTAGTAGTGGTTGTTCTTGTATTAGTAGTAGTAGTAGTACTAGTAGTGGTTGTTCTTGTAGTAGTAGTAGTGGTTGTTCTTGTAGTAGTAGTAGTAGTAGTAGTAGTAGTAGTAGTAGTAGAAGTAGTGGTTGTTCTTGTAGAAGTAGTAGTAGTTGTTTTTGTAGTAGCAGTAGTAGTAGTGGTGGTTGTTATTGTAGTAGTAGTGGTTGTTCTGGTAGTTGTAGTAGTGGTAGTTGTAGTGGTTGTTCATGTAGAAGTAGTAGTGGTTGTTCTTGTAGTCGTAGTAGTGGCTTTTCTTGTAATACTTGTAGTAGTAGTAGTGGTTGTTCTTGTAATAGTAGTAGTGGTTGTTCTTGTAATACTAGTACAAGTAGTAGTGGTTGTTCTTGTCGAAGTGGTAGTGGTTGATCTTGTAGTAGTAGTAGTATTAGTAGTAGTGGTGGTGGTTGTTCTTGTAGTAGTAGAAGTAGTGGTTGTTCTTGTAGTAGTAGTAGTAGGAGAAGCAGTGGTTGTTCTTGTAGTAGTAGTAGGGGTTGTTCTTGTAGTAGTAGTGGTGTTTGTACTTGTAGTATTAGAAGTGGTTGTTCTTGTAATACTAGTAGTAGTAGTAGTGGTTGTTCTTGTAATAGTAGTAGTGGGTCTACTGGTAGTAGCAGTAGTAGTAGTGGTCGTTCTTGTATTAGTAGTAGTGTTTGTTCTTGTAGTAGCAGTAGTAGTAGAAGTGGTGGTTGCCCGTGTATTAATAGTAGAGGTTTTTCTTGTAGTAGTAGTAGTAGTAGTGGTGGTTGTTCTTGTAGTAGTAATAGTGGTTATTCTCGTAGTAGTAGTATTAGGAGAAGCCGTGGTTGTTCTTTAAGTAGTAGCTGTGGTTGTTCTTGTAGTAGTAGTGGTTGTTCTTGTAGTTGTAGTAGTGGTAGTTGTAGTGGTTGTTCTTGTAGTAGTAGTAGTGGTTGTTCTTGTTGTAGTAGTAGTAGTAGTAGAAGTGGTTTCTCTAATAGTAGTAGTATTTGTTGTTGTAGTGGCGGTTGTTCTTGTAGTTGTAGTAGTGGTAGTTGTAGTGGTTGTTCTTGTAGTAGTAGTAGTGGTTGTTCTTGGAGTAGTAGTAGTGGTGCTGGTTGTTCTTGTAGTAACAGTAGTAGTAGTGGTTTTACTTCTGGAAATAGTAGTGTTTGTTCTTGTAATGGTAGTACTGGTTGTTGTTGTAATACTAGTAATAGTAGTAGTGGTTGTTCCTGTAGTAGTAGTAGTGGTTTCTCTTGTAGTAGTAGTAGTGGTTGTTCTGGTAGTAGTAGTGGTTGTACTTGTAATAGTATTAGTAGCAGTTGTTCTTGTAGTAGTAGTAGTGGTTTTTCTTGTAATACTACTAGTAGTAGTGTTTGTTCTTGTAGTATAAGGAGTAGTAGGAGAAGCAGTGGTTGTTCTTGTAGCAGTAGTAGGGGTTATTCTTGTAGTAGTAGTTGTGGCTGTACTTTTAGAAGTAGTAGTGGTTGTTCTTGTAGTAGTAGTAGTAGTAGTAGTACTAGTAGTAGTAGTGGTTGTTCTTGTAGTAGTAGTAGTGGTTGTTCTTTTAGTAGTAGTAGTAGTAGTGGTTGTTCTTGTAGTAGCAGTAGTAGTAGTAGTAGGAGAAGTAGTGGTTGTTCTTGTAGAAGTAGTAGTGGTTGTTCTTGTAGTAGTAGTAGTAGTAGTAGTAGCGGTTGTTCTTGTAGTAGCAGTAGTAGTAGTGTTGGTTGTTCTTGTAGTAGTAGTGGTTGTTCTTGTAGTTGTAGTAATGGTAGTTGTAGTGGTTGTTCTTGTAGAAGTAGTAGTGGTTGTTCTTGTAGTAGTAGTAGTGGTTTTTCTTGTAATACTTGTAGTAGTAGTAGTGGTTGTTCTTGTAGTAGTAGTAGTGGTTGTTGTTTTAGTAGTAGTAGTGGTTCTACTTGTAGTAGTAGTAGTAGTAGTAGTGGTTGTTCTTGTAGTAGTAGTAGTAGTCGTGGTTGTACTTGTAGTAGTAGTAGTGGTTTTTCTTGTAGTAGTAGTAGTAGTAGTAGTACTAGTAGTAGTAGTGGTTGTTCTTGTAGTAGTAGTAGTGGTTGTTCTTTTAGTAGTAGTAGTATTAGTGGCTGTTCTTGTAGTAGTAGTAGTAGTAGTAGTAGTAGGAGAAGTAGTGGTTGTTCTTGTAGAAGTAGTAGTGGTTGTTCTTGTAGTAGTAGTAGTAGTAGTAGCGGTTGTTCTTGTAGTAGCAGTAGTAGTAGTGGTGGTTGTTCTTGTAGTAGTAGTGGTTGTTCTTGTAGTTGTAGTAGTGGTAGTTGTAGTGGTTGTTCTTGTAGAAGTAGTAGTGGTTGTTCTTGTAGTAGTAGTAGTGGTTTTTCTTGTAATACTTGTAGTAGTAGTAGTGGTTGTTCTTGTAGTAGTAGTAGTGGTTGTTGTTTTAGTAGTAGTAGTGGTTCTACTTGTAGAAGTAGTAGTAGTAGTAGTAGTGGTTGATCTTGTAGTAGTAGTAGTAGTAGTAGTGGCGGTTGTTCTTGTAGTAGTAGTAGTGGTTGTTCTTGTAGAAGTAGTAGTAGTGGTGGTTGTTCTTGAAGTAGTAGTGGTTGTTCTTGTAGTTGTAGTACTGGTAGTTGTAGTGGTTGTTCTTGTAGTAGTAGTAGTAGTGGTTGTTCTTGTAGTAGTAGTAGTAGTAGTAGTAGTGGTTTCTCTTGTAGTAGTAGTATTTGTTGTTGTAGTGGTGGTTGTTCTTGTAGTTGTAGTAGTGGTAGTTGTAGTGGTTGTTCTTGTAGTAGTAGTAGTGGTTGTTCTTGTAGTAGTAGTAGTGGTGCTGGTTGTTCTTGTAGTAACAGTAGTAGTAGTGGTTTTACTTCTGGAAATAGTAGTGTTTGTTCTTGTAATGGTAGTACTGGTTGTTGTTGTAATACTAGTAATAGTAGTAGTGGTTGTTCCTGTAGTAGCAGTAGTGGTTTCTCTTGTAGTAGTAGTAGTGGTTGTTCTGGTAGTAGTAGTGGTTGTACTTGTAATAGTATTAGTAGCAGTTGTTCTTGTAGTAGTAGTAGTGGTTTTTCTTGTAATACTACTAGTAGTAGTGTTTGTTCTTGTAGTATAAGGAGTAGTAGGAGAAGCAGTGGTTGTTCTTGTAGCAGTAGTAGGGGTTATTCTTGTAGTAGTAGTTGTGGCTGTACTTTTAGAAGTAGTAGTGGTTGTTCTTGTAGTAGTAGTAGTAGTAGTAGGAGAAGTAGTGGTTGTTCTTGTAGAAGTAGTAGTGGTTGTTCTTGTAGTAGTAGTAGTAGTAGTAGCGGTTGTTCTTGTAGTAGCAGTAGTAGTAGTGGTGGTTGTTCTTGTAGTAGTAGTGGTTGTTCTTGTAGTTGTAGTAGTGGTAGTTGTAGTGGTTGTTCTTGTAGAAGTAGTAGTGGTTGTTCTTGTAGTAGTAGTAGTGGTTTTTCTTGTAATACTTGTAGTAGTAGTAGTGGTTGTTCTTGTAGTAGTAGTAGTGGTTGTTGTTTTAGTAGTAGTAGTGGTTCTACTTGTAGAAGTAGTAGTAGTAGTAGTAGTGGTTGATCTTGTAGTAGTAGTAGTAGTAGTAGTGGCGGTTGTTCTTGTAGTAGTAGTAGTGGTTGTTCTTGTAGAAGTAGTAGTAGTGGTGGTTGTTCTTGAAGTAGTAGTGGTTGTTCTTGTAGTTGTAGTACTGGTAGTTGTAGTGGTTGTTCTTGTAGTAGTAGTAGTAGTGGTTGTTCTTGTAGTAGTAGTAGTAGTAGTAGTAGTGGTTTCTCTTGTAGTAGTAGTATTTGTTGTTGTAGTGGTGGTTGTTCTTGTAGTAGTAGTGGTTGTTCTTGTAGTTGTAGTAGTGGTAGTTGTAGTGGTTGTTCTTGTAGTAGTAGTAGTGGTTGTTCTTGTAGTAGTAGTAGTGGTGCTGGTTGTTCTTGTAGTAGCAGTAGTAGTAGTGGTTTTACTTCTGGAAATAGTAGTGTTTGTTCTTTTAATGGTAGTACTGGTTGTTGTTGTAATACTAGTAATAGTAGTAGTGGTTGTTCCTGTAGTAGTAGTAGTGGTTTCTCTTGTAGTAGTAGTAGTGGTTGTTCTGGTAGTAGTAGTGGTTGTACTTGTAATAGCATTAGTAGCAGATGTTCTTGTAGTAGTAGTGGTGGTTTTTCTTGTAATACTACTAGTAGTAGTGGTTGTTCTTGTAGTAGAAGTAGTAGTAGGAGAAGCAGTGGTTGTTCTTGTAGCAGTAGTAGGGGTTATTCTTGTAGTAGTAGTTGTGGCTGTACTTTTAGAAGTAGTAGTGGTTGTTCTTGTAGTAGTAGTAGTAGTAGTAGTAGTAGTACTAATAGTAGTGGTTGTTCTTGTATTAGTATTAGTGGTTGTTCTTGTAGTAGTAGTAGTAGTACTAATAGTAGTGGTTGTTCTTGTAGTAGTTGTAATGGCTCTACTTGTAGTAATAGTAGTGGTTGTCCTTGTAATAGTAGTATTAGTATTAGTAGTAGTGGTTGCTCTTGTATTAGTATTAGTGGTTGTTCTTGTAGCAGCAGTAGTAGTAGTAGTAGTAGTAGTAGTAGTAGTGGTTGTTCTAGTATTAGTAGTAGTGTTTGTTCTTGTAGTAGTAGTAGCAGTAGTAGTAGTGGTTGTTCTTGTAGTAGTAGTAGTAGTAGTATTGGTTGTTCATGTAGTAGTCGTAGTAGTAGTAGTAGTAGTGGTAGTAGTAGTGGTTTTTGATCTTGTAGTAGTAGTAGTGGTTGTTCTTGTAATAGTAGTAGTAGGAGAATCAGTGGTTGTTCTTGTAGTAGTAGTAGTTGCTTGTTCTTGTAGTTGTAGTAGTAGTAGTAGTAGTAGTGGTTGTATTTGTATTAGTAGTATTGGTTGTTCTTGTAGTAGTAGTATTAGTAGTGGTTGTTCTTGTATTAGTAGTAGTAGTAGTACTAGTAGTGGTTGTTCTTGTAGTAGTAGTAGTGGTTGTTCTTGTAGTAGTAGTAGTAGTAGTAGTAGTAGAAGTAGTGGTTGTTCTTGTAGAAGTAGTAGTAGTTGTTTTTGTAGTAGCAGTACTAGTAGTGGTGGTTGTTATTGTAGTAGTAGTCGTTGTTCTGGTAGTTGTAGTAGTGGTAGTTGTAGTGGTTGTTCATGTAGAAGTAGTAGTGGTTGTTCTTGTAGTCGTAGTAGTGGCTTTTCTTGTAATACTTGTAGTAGTAGTAGTGGTTGTTCTTGTAATAGTAGTAGTGGTTGTTCTTGTAATACTAGTACAAGTAGTAGTGGTTGTTCTTGTCGAAGTGGTAGTGGTTGATCTTGTAGTAGTAGTAGTATTAGTAGTAGTGGTGGTGGTTGTTCTTGTAGTAGTAGAAGTAGTGGTTGTTCTTGTAGTAGTAGTAGTAGGAGAAGCAGTGGTTGTTCTTGTAGTAGTAGTGGTGTTTGTACTTGTAGTATTAGAAGTGGTTGTTCTTGTAATACTAGTAGTAGTAGTAGTGGTTGTTCTTGTAATAGTAGTAGTGGGTCTACTGGTAGTAGCAGTAGTAGTAGTGGTCGTTCTTGTATTAGTAGTAGTGTTTGTTCTTGTAGTAGCAGTAGTAGTAGAAGTGGTGGTTGCCCGTGTATTAATAGTAGAGGTTTTTCTTGTAGTAGTAGTAGTAGTAGTGGTGGTTGTTCTTGTAGTAGTAATAGTGGTTATTCTCGTAATAGTAGTATTAGGAGAAGCCGTGGTTGTTCTTTAAGTAGTAGCTGTGGTTGTTCTTGTAGTAGTAGTAAAGGTTGTTCTTGCAGTAGTAGTAGTAGTGGTGGTCGTTCTTGTAGTAGTAGTAGTGGTTGTTCTTGTAGTAGTAGTAGTAGGAGATGGAGTGGTTGATCTTGTAGAAGTAGTAGTGGTTGTTCTTGAAGTAGTAGTAGTAGGAGAAGCAGTGGTTGTTCTTGTAGTAGTAGTAGTGGTAGTTCTTGTAGTAGTAGTGGTAGTGCTTCTTCTTGAAGTAGTAGAAGTAGTGGTTGTTCTTGTATTAGTATTAGTGGTTGTTCTTGTAGTAGTAGTAGTAGTAGTAGTAGTGGTTGTTCTTGTAGTAGTTGTAGTGGGTTTTCTTGTAATACTTGTAGTAGTAGTAGTGGCTGTTGTTGTAGTAGTAGTAGTAGGAGAAGCAGGGGGTGTTCTTGTAGTAGTAATGTTTGTTCTTGTAGTAGTAGTAGTAATGGTGGTCGTTCTTGTAGTAGTAGTAGTGGTGGTTCTTGTACTAGTAGTAGTAGGAGAAGCAGTGGTTGATCTTGTAGAAGTAGTAGTGGTTGTTCTTGAAGTAGTAGTAGTAGGAGGAGCAGTGGTTGTTCTTGTAGTAGTAGTAGTGGTAGTTCTTGTAGTAATAGTGGTAGTGCTTGTTCTTGAAGTAGTAGAAGTAGTGGATGTTCTTGTATTAGTATTAGTGGTTGTTCTTGTAGTAGTAGTAGTAGTAGTAGTAGTAGTGGTTGTTCTTGTAGTAGTTGTAATGGCTCTACTTGTAGTAATAGTAGTGGTTGTCCTTGTAATAGTAGTATTAGTATTAGTAGTAGTGGTTGTTCTTGTATTAGTATTAGTGGTTGTTCTTGTAGCAGTAGTAGTAGTAGTAGTAGTAGTAGTGGTTGTTCTAGTATTAGTAGTAGTGTTTGTTCTTGTAGTAGTAGTAGCAGTAGTAGTAGTGGTTGTTCTTGTAGTAGTAGTAGTAGTAGTAGTAGTATTGGTTGTTCATGTAGTAGTCGTAGTAGTAGTAGTAGTAGTAGTAGTAGTGGTAGTAGTAGTGGTTTTTGATCTTGTAGTAGTAGTAGTGGTTGTTCTTGTAATAGTAGTAGTAGGAGAATCAGTGGTTGTTCTTGTAGTAGTAGTAGTTGGTTGTTCTTGTAGTTGTAGTAGTAGTAGTAGTAGTAGTGGTTGTATTTGTATTAGTAGTATTGGTTGTTCTTGTAGTAGTAGTAGTAGTAGTGGTTGTTCTTGTATTAGTAGTAGTAGTAGTACTAGTAGTGGTTGTTCTTGTAGTAGTAGTAGTGGTTGTTCTTGTAGTAGTAGTAGTAGTAGTAGTAGTAGTAGTAGAAGTAGTGGTTGTTCTTGTAGAAGTAGTAGTAGTTGTTTTTGTAGTAGCAGTAGTAGTAGTGGTGGTTGTTATTGTAGTAGTAGTGGTTGTTCTGGTAGTTGTAGTAGTGGTAGTTGTAGTGGTTGTTCATGTAGAAGTAGTAGTGGTTGTTCTTGTACTCGTAGTAGTGGCTTTTCTTGTAATACTTGTAGTAGTAGTAGTGGTTGTTCTTGTAATAGTAGTAGTGGTTGTTCTTGTAATACTAGTACAAGTAGTAGTGGTTGTTCTTGTCGAAGTGGTAGTGGTTGATCTTGTAGTAGTAGTAGTATTAGTAGTAGTGGTGGTGGTTGTTCTTGTAGTAGTAGAAGTAGTGGTTGTTCTTGTAGTAGTAGTAGTAGGAGAAGCAGTGGTTGTTCTTTTAGTAGTAGTAGGGGTTGTTCTTGTAGTAGTAGTGGTGTTTGTACTTGTAGTATTAGAAGTGGTTGTTCTTGTAATACTAGTAGTAGTAGTAGTGGTTGTTCTTGTAATAGTAGTAGTGGGTCTACTGGTAGTAGCAGTAGTAGTAGTGGTCGTTCTTGTAGTAGTAGTAGTGTTTGTTCTTGTAGTAGCAGTAGTAGTAGAAGTGGTGGTTGCCCGTGTATTAATAGTAGAGGTTTTTCTTGTAGTAGTAGTAGTAGTAGTGGTGGTTGTTCTTGTAGTAGTAATAGTGGTTATTCTCGTAGTAGTAGTATTAGGAGAAGCCGTGGTTGTTCTTTAAGTAGTAGCTGTGGTTTTTCTTGTAGTAGTAGTGGTTGTTCTTTTAGTTGTAGTAGTGGTAGTTGTAGTGGTTGTTCTTGTAGTAGTAGTAGTGGTTGTTCTTGTAGTAGTAGTAGTAGTAGTAGAAGTGGTTTCTCTTGTAGTAGTAGTATTTGTTGTTGTAGTGGCGGTTGTTCTTGTAGTTGTAGTAGTGGTAGTTGTAGTGGTTGTTCTTTTAGTAGTAGTAGTGGTTGTTCTTGTAGTAGTAGTAGTGGTGCTGGTTGTTCTTGTAGTAACAGTAGTAGTAGTGGTTTTACTTCTGGAAATAGTAGTGTTTGTTCTTGTAATGGTAGTACTGGTTGTTGTTGAAATACTAGTAATAGTAGTAGTGGTTGTTCCTGTAGTAGTAGTAGTGGTTTCTCTTGTAGTAGTAGTAGTGGTTGTTCTGGTAGTAGTAGTGGTTGTACTTGTAATAGTATTAGTAGCAGTTGTTCTTGTAGTAGTAGTAGTGGTTTTTCTTGTAATACTACTAGTAGTAGTGTTTGTTCTTGTAGTATAAGGAGTAGTAGGAGAAGCAGTGGTTGTTCTTGTAGCAGTAGTAGGGGTTATTCTTGTAGTAGTAGTTGTGGCTGTACTTTTAGAAGTAGTAGTGGTTGTTCTTGTAGTAGTAGTACTAGTAGTAGTAGTGGTTGTTCTTGTAGTAGTAGTAGTGGTTGTTCTTTTAGTAGTAGTAGTAGTAGTGGTTGTTCTTGTAGTAGTAGTAGTAGTAGTAGGAGAAGTAGTGGTTGTTCTTGTAGAAGTAGTAGTGGTTGTTCTTGTAGTAGTAGTAGTAGTAGTAGCGGTTGTTCTTGTAGTAGCAGTAGTAGTAGTGGTGGTTGTTCTTGTAGTAGTAGTGGTTGTTCTTGTAGTTGTAGTAATGGTAGTTGTAGTGGTTGTTCTTGTAGAAGTAGTAGTGGTTGTTCTTGTAGTAGTAGTAGTAGTAGTAGTAGTAGTAGTAGTAGTACTAGTAGTAGTAGTGGTTGTTCTTGTAGTAGTAGTAGTGGTTGTTCTTTTAGTAGTAGTAGTAGTAGTAGTGGTTGTTCTTGTAGTAGTAGTAGTAGTAGTAGGAGAAGTAGTGGTTGTTCTTGTAGAAGTAGTAGTGGTTGTTCTTGTAGTAGTAGTAGTAGTAGTAGTAGCGGTTGTTCTTGTAGTAGCAGTAGTAGTAGTGGTGGTTGTTCTTGTAGTAGTAGTGGTTGTTCTTGTAGTTGTAGTAATGGTAGTTGTAGTGGTTGTTCTTGCAGAAGTAGTAGTGGTTGTTCTTGTAGTAGTAGTAGTGGTTTTTCTTGTAATACTTGTAGTAGTAGTAGTGGTTGTTCTTGTAGTAGTAGTAGTGGTTGTTGTTTTAGTAGTAGTAGTGGTTCTACTTGTAGTAGTAGTAGTAGTAGTAGTGGTTGTTCTTGTAGTAGTAGTAGTAGTCGTGGTTGTACTTGTAGTAGTAGTAGTGGTTGTTCTTGTAGTAGTAGTAGTAGTAGTAGTAGTAGTACTAGTAGTAGTAGTGGTTGTTCTTGTAGTAGTAGTAGTGGTTGTTCTTTTAGTAGTAGTAGTATTAGTGGTTGTTCTTGTAGTAGTAGTAGTAGTAGTACCAGGAGAAGTAGTGGTTGTTCTTGTAGAAGTAGTAGTGGTTGTTCTTGTAGTAGTAGTAGTAGTAGTAGTAGCGGTTGTTCTTGTAGTAGCAGTAGTAGTAGTGGTGGTTGTTCTTGTAGTAGTAGTGGTTGTTCTTGTAGTTGTAGTAGTGGTAGTTGTAGTGGTTGTTCTTGTAGAAGTAGTAGTGGTTGTTCTTGTAATAGTAGTAGTGGGTCTACTGGTAGTAGCAGTAGTAGTAGTGGTCGTTCTTGTATTAGTAGTAGTGTTTGTTCTTGTAGTAGCAGTAGTAGTAGAAGTGGTGGTTGCCCGTGTATTAATAGTAGAGGTTTTTCTTGTAGTAGTAGTAGTAGTAGTGGTGGTTGTTCTTGTAGTAGTAATAGTGGTTATTCTCGTAGTAGTAGTATTAGGAGAAGCCGTGGTTGTTCTTTAAGTAGTAGCTGTGGTTGTTCTTGTAGTAGTAGTAAAGGTTGTTCTTGCCATAGTAGTAGTAGTGGTGGTCGTTCTTGTAGTAGTAGTAGTGGTTGTTCTTGTAGTAGTAGTAGTAGGAGATGGAGTGGTTGATCTTGCAGAAGTAGTAGTGGTTGTTCTTGAAGTAGTAGTAGTAGGAGAAGCAGTGGTTGTTCTTGTAGTAGTAGTAGTGGTAGTTCTTGTAGTAGTAGTGGTAGTGCTTGTTCTTGAAGTAGTAGAAGTAGTGGTTGTTCTTGTATTAGTATTAGTGGTTGTTCTTGTAGTAGTAGTAGTAGTAGTAGTAGTGGTTGTTCTTGTAGTAGTTGTAGTGGTTCTAGTTGTAGTAATCGTAGTGGTTGTCCTTGTAATAGTAGTATTAGTATTAGTAGTAGTGGTTGTTCTTGTAGTAGGAGTAGTAGAAGTAGTAGTAATAGAAGTAGTAGTAGTAGTAGTAGTAGTAGTGGTTGTTCTAGTATTAGTAGTGGAGGTTGTTCTTGTAGTAGTTGTAGTGGTTGTTCTTGTAATAGTAGTAGTAGGAGAAGCAGTGTTTTTTCTTGTAGTAGTAGTAGTGGTTGTTCTTGTAGTAGTAGTAGTAGATGTAGTGGTTTCTCTTGTAGTAGTAGTATTTGTTGTTGTTGTAGTAGTAGTGGTTGTACGTGTGGTAGTATTATTAGTAGTAGCTGTTGTTCTTGTAGTAGTAGTAGGGGTTGTTCTTGTAATACTAGTAGAAGTAGTGGTGGTTGTTCTTGTAGTAGTATTAGTGGTTGTTCTTGTAGTAGTAGTCGTAGTAGTGGTGGTGGTTGTTCTTGTAGTAGTAGTAGTAGTGGTTTCACTTCTGGATGTAGTAGTGTTTGTTCTTGTAGTGGTAGTACTGGTTGTTGTTGTAATACTAGTAGTAGTAGTAGTGGTTGTTCTTGTAGTAGTAGTAGTGGTGCTGGTTGTTCTTGTAGTAGCAGTAGTAGTAGTGGTTTTACTTCTGGAAATAGTAGTGTTTGTTCTTGTAATGGTAGTACTGGTTGTTGTTGTAATACTAGTAATAGTAATAGTGGTTGTTCGTGTAGTAGTAGTAGTAGTGGTTTCTCTTGTAGTAGTAGTAGTGGTTGTTCTGGTAGTAGTAGTGGTTGTACTTGTAATAGTATTAGTAGCAGTTGTTCTTGTAGTAGTAGTAGTGGTTTTTCTTGTAATACTACTAGTAGTAGTGGTTGTTCTTGTAGTAGAAGTAGTAGGAGGAGAAGCAGTGGTTGTTCTTGTAGCAGTAGTAGGGGTTATTCTTGTAGTAGTAGTTGTGGCTGTACTTTTAGAAGTAGTAGTGGTTGTTCTTGTAGTAGTAGTAGTAGTAGTAGTAGTACTAGTAGTAGTAGTGGTTGTTCTTGTAGTAGTAGTAGTGGTTGTTCTTTTAGTAGTAGTAGTAGTAGTGGTTGTTCTTGTAGTAGTAGTAGTAGTAGTAGGAGAAGTAGTGGCTGTTCTTGTAGAAGTAGTAGTGGTTGTTCTTGTAGTAGTAGTAGTAGTAGTAGCGGTTGTTCTTGTAGTAGCAGTAGTAGTAGTGGTGGTTGTTCTTGTAGTAGTAGTGGTTGTTCTTGTAGTTGTAGTAGTGGTAGTTGTAGTGGTTGTGCTTGTAGAAGTAGTAGTGGTTGTTCTTGTAGTAGTAGTAGTGGTTTTTTTGTAGTACTTGTAGTAGTAGTAGTGGTTGTTCTTGTAGTAGTAGTAGTGGTTGTTGTTTTAGTAGTAGTAGTGGTTCTACTTGTAGTAGTAGTAGTAGTAGTAGTGGTTGATCTTGTAGTAGTAGTAGTAGTAGCGGTTGTTCTTGTAGTAGTAGTAGTGGTTGTTCTTGTAGAAGTAGTAGTAGTGGTGGTTGTTCTTGTAGTAGTAGTGGTTGTTCTTGTAGTTGTAGTAGTGGTAGTTGTAGTGGTTGTTCTTGTAGTAGTAGTAGTGGTTGTTCTTGTAGTAGTAGTAGTAGTAGTAGAAGTGGTTTCTCTTGTAGTAGTAGTATTTGTTGTTGTAGTGGTGGTTGTTCTTGTAGTTGTAGTAGTGGTAGTTGTAGTGGTTGTTCTTGTAGTAGTAGTAGTGGTTGTTCTTGTAGTAGTAGTAGTGGTGCTGGTTGTTCTTGTAGTAACAGTAGTAGTAGTGGTTTTACTTCTGGAAATAGTAGTGTTTGTTCTTGTAATGGTAGTACTGGTTGTTGTTGTAATACTAGTAATAGTAGTAGTGGTTGTTCCTGTAGTAGTAGTAGTGGTTTCTCTTGTAGTAGTAGTAGTGGTTGTTCTGGTAGAAGTAGTGGTTGTACTTGTAATAGTATTAGTAGCAGTTGTTCTTGTAGTAGTAGTAGTGGTTTTTCTTGTAATACTACTAGTAGTAGTGTTTGTTCTTGTAGTATAAGGAGTAGTAGGAGAAGCAGTGGTTGTTCTTGTAGCAGTAGTAGGGGTTATTCTTGTAGTAGTAGTTGTGGCTGTACTTTTAGAAGTAGTAGTGGTTGTTCTTGTAGTAGTAGTAGTAGTAGTAGTAGTACTAGTAGTAGTAGTGGTTGTTCTTGTAGTAGTAGTAGTGGTTGTTCTTTTAGTAGTAGTAGTAGTAGTGGTTGTTCTTGTAGTAGTAGTAGTAGTAGTAGTAGGAGAAGTAGTGGTTGTTCTTGTAGAAGTAGTAGTGGTTGTTCTTGTAGTAGTAGTAGTAGTAGTAGCGGTTGTTCTTGTAGTAGCAGTAGTAGTAGTGGTGGTTGTTCTTGTAGTAGTAGTGGTTGTTCTTGTAGTTGTAGTAATGGTAGTTGTAGTGGTTGTTCTTGTAGTAGTAGTAGTGGTTTTTCTTGTAATACTTGTAGTAGTAGTAGTGGTTGTTCTTGTAGTAGTAGTAGTGGTTGTTGTTTTAGTAGTAGTAGTGGTTCTACTTGTAGTAGTAGTAGTAGTAGTAGTAGTGGTTGTTCTTGTAGTAGTAGTAGTAGTCGTGGTTGTACTTGTAGTAGTAGTAGTGGTTGTTCTTGTAGTAGTAGTAGTAGTAGTAGTACTAGTAGTAGTAGTGGTTGTTCTTGTAGTAGTAGTAGTGGTTGTTCTTTTAGTAGTAGTAGTATTAGTGGTTGTTCTTGTAGTAGTAGTAGTAGTAGTAGTAGGAGAAGTAGTGGTTGTTCTTGTAGAAGTAGTAGTGGTTGTTCTTGTAGTAGTAGTAGTAGTAGTAGCGGTTGTTCTTGTAGTAGCAGTAGTAGTAGTGGTGGTTGTTCTTGTAGTAGTAGTGGTTGTTCTTGTAGTTGTAGTAGTGGTAGTTGTAGTGGTTGTTCTTGTAGAAGTAGTAGTGGTTGTTCTTGTAATAGTAGTAGTGGGTCTACTGGTAGTAGCAGTAGTAGTAGTGGTCGTTCTTGTATTAGTAGTAGTGTTTGTTCTTGTAGTAGCAGTAGTAGTAGAAGTGGTGGTTGCCCGTGTATTAATAGTAGAGGTTTTTCTTGTAGTAGTAGTAGTAGTAGTGGTGGTTGTTCTTGTAGTAGTAATAGTGTTTATTCTCGTAGTAGTAGTATTAGGAGAAGCCGTGGTTGTTCTTTAAGTAGTAGCTGTGGTTGTTCTTGTAGTAGTAGTAAAGGTTGTTCTTGCAGTAGTAGTAGTAGTGGTGGTCGTTCTTGTAGTAGTAGTAGTGGTTGTTCTTGTAGTAGTAGTAGTAGGAGATGGAGTGGTTGATCTTGTAGAAGTAGTAGTGGTTGTTCTTGAAGTAGTAGTAGTAGGAGAAGCAGTGGTTGTTCTTGTAGTAGTAGTAGTGGTAGTTCTTGTAGTAGTAGTGGTAGTGCTTGTTCTTGAAGTAGTAGAAGTAGTGGTTGTTCTTGTATTAGTATTAGTGGTTGTTCTTGTAGTAGTAGTAGTAGTAGTAGTAGTAGTGGTTGTTCTTGTAGTAGTTGTAGTGGTTCTAGTTGTAGTAATCGTAGTGGTTGTCCTTGTAATAGTAGTATTAGTATTAGTAGTAGTGGTTGTTCTTGTAGTAGGAGTAGTAGAAGTAGTAGTAGTAGAAGTAGTAGTAGTAGTAGTAGTAGTGGTTGTTCTAGTATTAGTAGTGGAGGTTGTTCTTGTAGTAGTAGTAGTGGTTGTTCTTGTAATAGTAGTAGTAGGAGAAGCAGTGGTTTTTCTTGTAGTAGTAGTAGTGGTTGTTCTTGTAGTAGTAGTAGTAGATGTAGTGGTTTCTCTTGTAGTAGTAGTATTTGTTGTTGTTGTAGTAGTAGTGGTTGTACGTGTGGTAGTATTATTAGTAGTAGCTGTTGTTCTTGTAGTAGTAGTAGGGGTTGTTCTTGTAATACTAGTAGAAGTAGTGGTGGTTGTTCTTGTAGTAGTAGTAGTGGTTGTTCTTGTAGTAGTAGTCGTAGTAGTGGTGGTGGTTGTTCTTGTAGTAGTAGTAGTAGTGGTTTCACTTCTGGATGTAGTAGTGTTTGTTCTTGTAGTGGTAGTACTGGTTGTTGTTGTAATACTAGTAGTAGTAGTAGTGGTTGTTCTTGTAGTAGTAGTAGTGGTTGTTCTTGTAGTAGTAGTAGTGGTGCTGGTTGTTCTTGTAGTAGCAGTAGTAGTGGTGGTTTTACTTCTGGAAATAGTAGTGTTTGTTCTTGTAATGGTAGTACTGGTTGTTGTTGTAATACTAGTAATAATAATAGTGGTTGTTCGTGTAGTAGTAGTAGTAGTGGTTTCTCTTGTAGTAGTAGTAGTGGTTGTTCTGGTAGTAGTAGTGGTTGTACTTGTAATAGTATTAGTAGCAGTTGTTCTTGTAGTAGTAGTAGTGGTTTTTCTTGTAATACTACTAGTAGTAGTGGTTGTTCTTGTAGTAGAAGTAGTAGGAGGAGAAGCAGTGGTTGTTCTTGTAGCAGTAGTAGGGGTTATTCTTGTAGTAGTAGTTGTGGCTGTACTTTTAGAAGTAGTAGTGGTTGTTCTTGTAGTAGTAGTAGTAGTAGTAGTAGTAGTAGTAGTACTAGTAGTAGTAGTAGTAGTGGTTGTTCTTGTAGTAGTAGTAGTGGTTGTTCTTTTAGTAGTAGTAGTAGTAGTGGTTGTTCTTGTAGTAGTAGTAGTAGTAGTAGGAGAAGTAGTGGTTGTTCTTGTAGAAGTAGTAGTGGTTGTTCTTGTAGTAGTAGTAGTAGTAGTAGCGGTTGTTCTTGTAGTAGCAGTAGTAGTAGTGGTGGTTGTTCTTGTAGTAGTAGTGGTTGTTCTTGTAGTTGTAGTAGTGGTAGTTGTAGTGGTTGTGCTTGTAGAAGTAGTAGTGGTTGTTCTTGTAGTAGTAGCAGTGGTTTTTTTTGTAGTACTTGTCGTAGTAGTAGTGGTTGTTCTTGTAGTAGTAGTAGTGGTTGTTGTTTTAGTAGTAGTAGTGGTTCTACTTGTAGTAGTAGTAGTAGTAGTAGTAGTGGTTGATCTTGTAGTAGTAGTAGTAGTAGTAGTGGTTGTTCTTGTAGTAGTAGTAGTGGTTGTTCTTGTAGAAGTAGTAGTAGTGGTGGTTGTTCTTGTAGTAGTAGTGGTTGTTCTTGTAGTTGTAGTAGTGGTAGTTGTAGTGGTTGTTCTTGTAGTAGTAGTAGTGGTTGTTCTTGTAGTAGTAGTAGTAGTAGTAGAAGTGGTTTCTCTTGTAGTAGTAGTATTTGTTGTTGTAGTGGTGGTTGTTCTTGTAGTTGTAGTAGTGGTAGTTGTAGTGGTTGTTCTTGTAGTAGTAGTAGTGGTTGTTCTTGTAGTAGTAGTAGTGGTGCTGGTTGTTCTTGTAGAAACAGTAGTAGTAGTGGTTTTACTTCTGGAAATAGTAGTGTTTGTTCTTGTAATGGTAGTACTGGTTGTTGTTGTAATACTAGTAATAGTAGTAGTGGTTGTTCCTGTAGTAGTAGTAGTGGTTTCTCTTGTAGTAGTAGTAGTGGTTGTTCTGGTAGTAGTAGTGGTTGTACTTATAATAGTATTAGTAGCAGTTGTTCTTGTAGTAGTAGTAGTGGTTTTTCTTGTAATACTACTAGTAGTAGTGTTTGTTCTTGTAGTATAAGGAGTAGTAGGAGAAGCAGTGGTTGTTCTTGTAGCAGTAGTAGGGGTTATTCTTGTAGTAGTAGTTGTGGCTGTACTTTTAGAAGTAGTAGTGGTTGTTCTTGTAGTAGTAGTAGTAGTAGTAGTACTAGTAGTAGTAGTGGTTGTTCTTGTAGTAGTAGTAGTGGTTGTTCTTTTAGTAGTAGTAGTAGTGGTTGTTCTTGTAGTAGTAGTAGTAGTAGTAGTAGGAGAAGTAGTGGTTGTTCTTGTAGAAGTAGTAGTGGTTGTTCTTGTAGTAGTAGTAGTGGTTGTTGTTTTAGTAGTAGTGGTGGTTCTACTTGTAGTAGTAGTAGTAGTAGTAGTGGTTGTTCTTGTAGTAGTAGTAGTAGTCGTGGTTGTACTTGTAGTAGTAGTAGTGGTTGTTCTTGTAGTAGTAGTAGTAGTAGTAGTACTAGTAGTAGTAGTGGTTGTTCTTGTAGTAGTAGTAGTGGTTGTTCTTTTAGTAGTAGTAGTATTAGTGGTTGTTCTTGTAGTAGTAGTAGTAGTAGTAGTAGTAGTAGGAGAAGTAGTGGTTGTTCTTGTAGAAGTAGTAGTGGTTGTTCTTGTAGTAGTAGTAGTAGTAGTAGCGGTTGTTCTTTTAGTAGCAGTAGTAGTAGTGGTGGTTGTTCTTGTAGTAGTAGTGGTTGTTCTTGTAGTTGTAGTAGTGGTAGTTGTAGTGGTTGTTCTTGTAGAAGTAGTAGTGGTTGTTCTTGTAATAGTAGTAGTGGGTCTACTGGTAGTAGCAGTAGTAGTAGTGGTCGTTCTTGTATTAGTAGTAGTGTTTGTTCTTGTAGTAGAAGTAGTAGTAGAAGTGGTGGTTGCCCGTGTATTAATAGTAGAGGTTTTTCTTGTAGTAGTAGTAGTAGTAGTAGTGGTGGTTGTTCTTGTAGTAGTAATAGTGGTTATTCTCGTAGTAGTAGTATTAGGAGAAGCCGTGGTTGTTCTTTAAGTAGTAGCTGTGGTTGTTCTTGTAGTAGTAGTAAAGGTTGTTCTTGCAGTAGTAGTAGTAGAGGTGGTCGTTCTTGTAGTAGTAGTAGTGGTTGTTCTTGTAGTAGTAGTAGTAGGAGATGGATTGGTTGATCTTGTAGAAGTAGTAGTGGTTGTTCTTGAAGTAGTAGTAGTAGGAGAAGCAGTGGTTGTTCTTGTAGTAGTAGTAGTGGTAGTTCTTGTAGTAGTAGTGGTAGTGCTTGTTCTTGAAGTAGTAGAAGTAGTGGTTGTTCTTGTATTAGTAGTAGTGGTTGTTCTTGTAGTAGGAGTAGTAGAAGTAGTAGTAGTAGAAGTAGTAGTAGTAGTAGTAGTGGTTGTTCTAGTATTAGTAGTGGAGGTTGTTCTTGTAATAGTAGTAGTAGGAGAAGCAGTGTTTTTTCTTGTAGTAGTAGTAGTGGTTGTTCTTGTAGTAGTAGTAGTAGATGTAGTGGTTTCTCTTGTAGTAGTAGTATTTGTTGTTGTTGTAGTAGTAGTGGTTGTACGTGTGGTAGTATTATTAGTAGTAGCTGTTGTTCTTGTAGTAGTAGTAGGGGTTGTTCTTGTAATACTAGTAGAAGTAGTGGTGGTTGTTCTTGTAGTAGTAGTAGTGGTTGTTCTTGTAGTAGTAGTCGTAGTAGTGGTGGTGGTTGTTCTTGTAGTAGTAGTAGTAGTGGTTTCACTTCTGGATGTAGTAGTGTTTGTTCTTGTAGTGGTAGTACTGGTTGTTGTTGTAATACTAGTAGTAGTAGTAGTGGTTGTTCTTGTAGTAGTAGTAGTGGTTGTTCTTGTAGTAGTAGTAGTGGTGCTGGTTGTTCTTGTAGTAGCAGTAGTAGTAGTGGTTTTACTTCTGGAAATACTAGTGTTTGTTCTTGTAATGGTAGTACTGGTTGTTGTTGTAATACTAGTAATAGTAATAGTGGTTGTTCGTGTAGTAGTAGTAGTAGTGGTTTCTCTTGTAGTAGTAGTAGTGGTTGTTCTGGTAGTAGTAGTGGTTGTACTTGTAATAGTATTAGTAGCAGTTGTTCTTGTAGTAGTAGTAGTGGTTTTTCTTGTAATACTACTAGTAGTAGTGGTTGTTCTTGTAGTAGAAGTAGTAGGAGGAGAAGCAGTGGTTGTTCTTGTAGCAGTAGTAGGGTTTATTCTTGTAGTAGTAGTTGTGGCTGTACTTTTAGAAGTAGTAGTGGTTGTTCTTGTAGTAGTAGTAGTAGTAGTAGTAGTAGTACTAGTAGTAGTAGTAGTAGTGGTTGTTCTTGTAGTAGTAGTAGTGGTTGTTCTTTTAGTAGTAGTAGTAGTAGTGGTTGTTCTTGTAGTAGTAGTAGTAGTAGTAGGAGAAGTAGTGGTTGTTCTTGTAGAAGTAGTAGTGGTTGTTCTTGTAGTAGTAGTAGTAGTAGTAGCGGTTGTTCTTGTAGTAGCAGTAGTAGTAGTGGTGGTTGTTCTTGTAGTAGTAGTGGTTGTTCTTGTAGTTGTAGTAGTGGTAGTTGTAGTGGTTGTGCTTGTAGAAGTAGTAGTGGTTGTTCTTGTAGTAGTAGCAGTGGTTTTTTTTGTAGTACTTGTAGTAGTAGTAGTGGTTGTTCTTGTAGTAGTAGTAGTGGTTGTTGTTTTAGTAGTAGTAGTGGTTCTACTTGTAGTAGTAGTAGTAGTAGTAGTAGTGGTTGATCTTGTAGTAGTAGTAGTAGTAGTAGTGGTTGTTCTTGTAGTAGTAGTAGTGGTTGTTCTTGTAGAAGTAGTAGTAGTGGTGGTTGTTCTTGTAGTAGTAGTGGTTGTTCTTGTAGTTGTAGTAGTGGTAGTTGTAGTGGTTGTTCTTGTAGTAGTAGTAGTGGTTGTTCTTGTAGTAGTAGTAGTAGTAGTAGAAATGGTTTCTCTTGTAGTAGTAGTATTTGTTGTTGTAGTGGTGGTTGTTCTTGTAGTTGTAGTAGTGGTAGTTGTAGTGGTTGTTCTTGTAGTAGTAGTAGTGGTTGTTCTTGTAGTAGTAGTAGTGGTGCTGGTTGTTCTTGTAGAAACAGTAGTAGTAGTGGTTTTACTTCTGGAAATAGTAGTGTTTGTTCTTGTAATGGTAGTACTGGTTGTTGTTGTAATACTAGTAATAGTAGTAGTGGTTGTTCCTGTAGTAGTAGTAGTGGTTTCTCTTGTAGTAGTAGTAGTGGTTGTTCTGGTAGTAGTAGTGGTTGTACTTATAATAGTATTAGTAGCAGTTGTTCTTGTAGTAGTAGTAGTGGTTTTTCTTGTAATACTACTAGTAGTAGTGTTTGTTCTTGTAGTATAAGGAGTAGTAGGAGAAGCAGTGGTTGTTCTTGTAGCAGTAGTAGGGGTTATTCTTGTAGTAGTAGTTGTGGCTGTACTTTTAGAAGTAGTAGTGGTTGTTCTTGTAGTAGTAGTAGTAGTAGTAGTACTAGTAGTAGTAGTGGTTGTTCTTGTAGTAGTAGTAGTGGTTGTTCTTTTAGTAGTAGTAGTAGTGGTTGTTCTTGTAGTAGTAGTAGTAGTAGTAGTAGGAGAAGTAGTGGTTGTTCTTGTAGAAGTAGTAGTGGTTGTTCTTGTAGTAGTAGTAGTGGTTGTTGTTTTAGTAGTAGTGGTGGTTCTACTTGTAGTAGTAGTAGTAGTAGTAGTGGTTGTTCTTGTAGTAGTAGTAGTAGTCGTGGTTGTACTTGTAGTAGTAGTAGTGGTTGTTCTTGTAGTAGTAGTAGTAGTAGTAGTACTAGTAGTAGTAGTGGTTGTTCTTGTAGTAGTAGTAGTGGTTGTTCTTTTAGTAGTAGTAGTATTAGTGGTTGTTCTTGTAGTAGTAGTAGTAGTAGTAGTAGTAGTAGTAGGAGAAGTAGTGGTTGTTCTTGTAGAAGTAGTAGTGGTTGTTCTTGTAGTAGTAGTAGTAGTAGTAGCGGTTGTTCTTTTAGTAGCAGTAGTAGTAGTGGTGGTTGTTCTTGTAGTAGTAGTGGTTGTTCTTGTAGTTGTAGTAGTGGTAGTTGTAGTGGTTGTTCTTGTAGAAGTAGTAGTGGTTGTTCTTGTAATAGTAGTAGTGGGTCTACTGGTAGTAGCAGTAGTAGTAGTGGTCGTTCTTGTATTAGTAGTAGTGTTTGTTCTTGTAGTAGCAGTAGTAGTAGAAGTGGTGGTTGCCCGTGTATTAATAGTAGAGGTTTTTCTTGTAGTAGTAGTAGTAGTAGTGGTGGTTGTTCTTGTAGTAGTAATAGTGGTTATTCTCGTAGTAGTAGTATTAGGAGAAGCCGTGGTTGTTCTTTAAGTAGTAGCTGTGGTTGTTCTTGTAGTAGTAGTAAAGGTTGTTCTTGCAGTAGTAGTAGTAGTGGTGGTCGTTCTTGTAGTAGTAGTAGTGGTTGTTCTTGTAGTAGTAGTAGTAGGAGATGGAGTGGTTGATCTTGTAGAAGTAGTAGTGGTTGTTCTTGAAGTAGTAGTAGTAGGAGAAGCAGTGGTTGTTCTTGTAGTAGTAGTAGTGGTAGTTCTTGTAGTAGTAGTGGTAGTGCTTGTTCTTGAAGTAGTAGAAGTAGTTGTTGTTCTTGTATTAGTATTAGTGGTTGTTCTTGTAGTAGTAGTAGTAGTAGTAGTAGTGGTTGTTCTTGTAGTAGTTGTAGTGGTTCTAGTTGTAGTAATCGTAGTGGTTGTCCTTGTAATAGTAGTATTAGTATTAGTAGTAGTGGTTGTTCTTGTAGTAGGAGTAGTAGAAGTAGTAGTAGTAGAAGTAGTAGTAGTAGTAGTAGTGGTTGTTCTAGTATTAGTAGTGGAGGTTGTTCTTGTAATAGTAGTAGTAGGAGAAGCAGTGTTTTTTCTTGTAGTAGTAGTAGTGGTTGTTCTTGTAGTAGTAGTAGTAGATGTAGTGGTTTCTCTTGTAGTAGTAGTATTTGTTGTTGTTGTAGTAGTAGTGGTTGTACGTGTGGTAGTATTATTAGTAGTAGCTGTTGTTCTTGTAGTAGTAGTAGGGGTTGTTCTTGTAATACTAGTAGAAGTAGTGGTGGTTGTTCTTGTAGTAGTAGTAGTGGTTGTTCTTGTAGTAGTAGTCGTAGTAGTGGTGGTGGTTGTTCTTGTAGTAGTAGTAGTAGTGGTTTCACTTCTGGATGTAGTAGTGTTTGTTCTTGTAGTGGTAGTACTGGTTGTTGTTGTAATACTAGTAGTAGTAGTAGTGGTTGTTCTTGTAGTAGTAGTAGTGGTTGTTCTTGTAGTAGTAGTAGTGGTGCTGGTTGTTCTTGTAGTAGCAGTAGTAGTAGTGGTTTTACTTCTGGAAATAGTAGTGTTTGTTCTTGTAATGGTAGTACTGGTTGTTGTTGTAATACTAGTAATAGTAATAGTGGTTGTTCGTGTAGTAGTAGTAGTAGTGGTTTCTCTTGTAGTAGTAGTAGTGGTTGTTCTGGTAGTAGTAGTGGTTGTACTTGTAATAGTATTAGTAGCAGTTGTTCTTGTAGTAGTAGTAGTGGTTTTTCTTGTAATACTACTAGTAGTAGTGGTTGTTCTTGTAGTAGAAGTAGTAGGAGGAGAAGCAGTGGTTGTTCTTGTAGCAGTAGTAGGGGTTATTCTTGTAGTAGTAGTTGTGGCTGTACTTTTAGAAGTAGTAGTGGTTGTTCTTGTAGTAGTAGTAGTAGTAGTAGTAGTACTAGTAGTAGTAGTGGTTGTTCTTGTAGTAGTAGTAGTGGTTGTTCTTTTAGTAGTAGTAGTAGTAGTGGTTGTTCTTGTAGTAGTAGTAGTAGTAGTAGTAGTAGGAGAAGTAGTGGTTGTTCTTGTAGAAGTAGTAGTGGTTGTTCTTGTAGTAGTAGTAGTAGTAGTAGTAGCGGTTGTTCTTGTAGTAGCAGTAGTAGTAGTGTTGGTTGTTCTTGTAGTAGTAGTGGTTGTTCTTGTAGTTGTAGTAATGGTAGTTGTAGTGGTTGTTCTTGTAGAAGTAGTAGTGGTTGTTCTTGTAGTATTAGTAGTGGTTTTACTTGTAATACTTGTAGTAGTAGTAGTGGTTGTTCTTGTAGTAGTGGTAGTGGTTGTTGTTTTAGTAGTAGTAGTGGTTCTACTTGTAGTAGTAGTAGTAGTAGTAGTGGTTGTTCTTGTAGTAGTAGTAGTAGTCGTGGTTGTACTTGTAGTAGTAGTAGTGGTTGTTCTTGTAGTAGTAGTAGTAGTAGTAGTACTAGTAGTAGTAGTGGTTGTTCTTGTAGTAGTAGTAGTGGTTGTTCTTTTAGTAGTAGTAGTAGTAGTAGCGGTTGTTCTTGTAGTAGCAGTAGTAGTAGTGGTGGTTGTTCTTGTAGTAGTAGTGGTTGTTCTTGTAGTTGTAGTAGTGGTAGTTGTAGTGGTTGTTCTTGTAGAAGTAGTAGTGGTTGTTCTTGTAATAGTAGTAGTGGGTCTACTGGTAGTAGCAGTAGTAGTAGTGGTCGTTCTTGTATTAGTAGTAGTGTTTGTTCTTGTAGTAGCAGTAGTAGTAGAAGTGGTGGTTGCCCGTGTATTAATAGTAGAGGTTTTTCTTGTAGTAGTAGTAGTAGTAGTGGTGGTTGTTCTTGTAGTAGTAATAGTGGTTATTCTCGTAGTAGTAGTATTAGGAGAAGCCGTGGTTGTTCTTTAAGTAGTAGCTGTGGTTGTTCTTGTAGTAGTAGTAAAGGTTGTTCTTGCCGTAGTAGTAGTAGTGGTGGTCGTTCTTGTAGTAGTAGTAGTGGTTGTTCTTGTAGTAGTAGTAGTAGGAGATGGAGTGGTTGATCTTGTAGAAGTAGTAGTGGTTGTTCTTGAAGTAGTAGTAGTAGGAGAAGCAGTGGTTGTTCTTGTAGTAGTAGTAGTGGTAGTTCTTGTAGTAGTAGTGGTAGTGCTTGTTCTTGAAGTAGTAGAAGTAGTGGTTGTTCTTGTATTAGTATTAGTGGTTGTTCTTGTAGTAGTAGTAGTAGTAGTAGTAGTAGTGGTTGTTCTTGTAGTAGTTGTAGTGGTTCTAGTTGTAGTAATCGTAGTGGTTGTCCTTGTAATAGTAGTATTAGTATTAGTAGTAGTGGTTGTTCTTGTAGTAGGAGTAGTAGAAGTAGTAGTAGTAGAAGTAGTAGTAGTAGTAGTAGTAGTGGTTGTTCTAGTATTAGTAGTGGAGGTTGTTCTTGTAGTAGTAGTAGTGGTTGTTCTTGTAATAGTAGTAGTAGGAGAAGCAGTGTTTTTTCTTGTAGTAGTAGTAGTGGTTGTTCTTGTAGTAGTAGTAGTAGATGTAGTGGTTTCTCTTGTAGTAGTAGTATTTGTTGTTGTTGTAGTAGTAGTGGTTGTACGTGTGGTAGTATTATTAGTAGTAGCTGTTGTTCTTGTAGTAGTAGTAGGGGTTGTTCTTGTAATACTAGTAGAAGTAGTGGTGGTTGTTCTTGTAGTAGTAGTAGTGGTTGTTGTTGTAATACTAGTAGTAGTAGTAGTGGTTGTTCTTGTAGTAGTAGTAGTGGTTGTTCTTGTAGTAGTAGTAGTGGTGCTGGTTGTTCTTGTAGTAGCAGTAGTAGTAGTGGTTTTACTTCTGGAAATAGTAGTGTTTGTTCTTGTAATGGTAGTACTGGTTGTTGTTGTAATACTAGTAATAGTAATAGTGGTTGTTCGTGTAGTAGTAGTAGTAGTGGTTTCTCTTGTAGTAGTAGTAGTGGTTGTTCTGGTAGTAGTAGTGGTTGTACTTGTAATAGTATTAGTAGCAGTTGTTCTTGTAGTAGTAGTAGTGGTTTTTCTTGTAATACTACTAGTAGTAGTGGTTGTTCTTGTAGTAGAAGTAGTAGGAGGAGAAGCAGTGGTTGTTCTTGTAGCAGTAGTAGGGGTTATTCTTGTAGTAGTAGTTGTGGCTGTACTTTTAGAAGTAGTAGTGGTTGTTCTTGTAGTAGTAGTAGTAGTAGTAGTAGTAGTACTAGTAGTAGTAGTGGTTGTTCTTGTAGTAGTAGTAGTGGTTGTTCTTTTAGTAGTAGTAGTAGTAGTGGTTGTTCTTGTAGTAGTAGTAGTAGTAGTAGTAGTAGGAGAAGTAGTGGTTGTTCTTGTAGAAGTAGTAGTGGTTGTTCTTGTAGTAGTAGTAGTAGTAGTAGTAGCGGTTGTTCTTGTAGTAGCAGTAGTAGTAGTGTTGGTTGTTCTTGTAGTAGTAGTGGTTGTTCTTGTAGTTTTAGTAATGGTAGTTGTAGTGGTTGTTCTTGTAGAAGTAGTAGTGGTTGTTCTTGTAGTATTAGTAGTGGTTTTACTTGTAATACTTGTAGTAGTAGTAGTGGTTGTTCTTGTAGTAGTGGTAGTGGTTGTTGTTTTAGTAGTAGTAGTGGTTCTACTTGTAGTAGTAGTAGTAGTAGTAGTGGTTGTTCTTGTAGTAGTAGTAGTAGTCGTGGTTGTACTTGTAGTAGTAGTAGTGGTTGTTCTTGTAGTAGTAGTAGTAGTAGTAGTACTAGTAGTAGTAGTGGTTGTTCTTGTAGTAGTAGTAGTGGTTGTTCTTTTAGTAGTAGTAGTAGTAGTAGCGGTTGTTCTTGTAGTAGCAGTAGTAGTAGTGGTGGTTGTTCTTGTAGTAGTAGTGGTTGTTCTTGTAGTTGTAGTAGTGGTAGTTGTAGTGGTTGTTCTTGTAGAAGTAGTAGTGGTTGTTCTTGTAATAGTAGTAGTGGGTCTACTGGTAGTAGCAGTAGTAGTAGTGGTCGTTCTTGTATTAGTAGTAGTGTTTGTTCTTGTAGTAGCAGTAGTAGTAGAAGTGGTGGTTGCCCGTGTATTAATAGTAGAGGTTTTTCTTGTAGTAGTAGTAGTAGTAGTGGTGGTTGTTCTTGTAGTAGTAATAGTGGTTATTCTCGTAGTAGTAGTATTAGGAGAAGCCGTGGTTGTTCTTTAAGTAGTAGCTGTGGTTGTTCTTGTAGTAGTAGTAAAGGTTGTTCTTGCCGTAGTAGTAGTAGTGGTGGTCGTTCTTGTAGTAGTAGTAGTGGTTGTTCTTGTAGTAGTAGTAGTAGGAGATGGAGTGGTTGATCTTGTAGAAGTAGTAGTGGTTGTTCTTGAAGTAGTAGTAGTAGGAGAAGCAGTGGTTGTTCTTGTAGTAGTAGTAGTGGTAGTTCTTGTAGTAGTAGTGGTAGTGCTTGTTCTTGAAGTAGTAGAAGTAGTGGTTGTTCTTGTATTAGTATTAGTGGTTGTTCTTGTAGTAGTAGTAGTAGTAGTAGTAGTGGTTGTTCTTGTAGTAGTTGTAGTGGTTCTAGTTGTAGTAATCGTAGTGGTTGTCCTTGTAATAGTAGTATTAGTATTAGTAGTAGTGGTTGTTCTTGTAGTAGGAGTAGTAGAAGTAGTAGTAGTAGAAGTAGTAGTAGTAGTAGTAGTAGTGGTTGTTCTAGTATTAGTAGTGGAGGTTGTTCTTGTAGTAGTAGTAGTGGTTGTTCTTGTAATAGTAGTAGTAGGAGAAGCAGTGTTTTTTCTTGTAGTAGTAGTAGTGGTTGTTCTTGTAGTAGTAGTAGTAGATGTAGTGGTTTCTCTTGTAGTAGTAGTATTTGTTGTTGTTGTAGTAGTAGTGGTTGTACGTGTGGTAGTATTATTAGTAGTAGCTGTTGTTCTTGTAGTAGTAGTAGGGGTTGTTCTTGTAATACTAGTAGAAGTAGTGGTGGTTGTTCTTGTAGTAGTAGTAGTGGTTGTTGTTGTAATACTAGTAGTAGTAGTAGTGGTTGTTCTTGTAGTAGTAGTAGTGGTTGTTCTTGTAGTAGTAGTAGTGGTGCTGGTTGTTCTTGTAGTAGCAGTAGTAGTAGTGGTTTTACTTCTGGAAATAGTAGTGTTTGTTCTTGTAATGGTAGTACTGGTTGTTGTTGTAATACTAGTAATAGTAATAGTGGTTGTTCGTGTAGTAGTAGTAGTAGTGGTTTCTCTTGTAGTAGTAGTAGTGGTTGTTCTGGTAGTAGTAGTGGTTGTACTTGTAATAGTATTAGTAGCAGTTGTTCTTGTAGTAGTAGTAGTGGTTTTTCTTGTAATACTACTAGTAGTAGTGGTTGTTCTTGTAGTAGAAGTAGTAGGAGGAGAAGCAGTGGTTGTTCTTGTAGCAGTAGTAGGGGTTATTCTTGTAGTAGTAGTTGTGGCTGTACTTTTAGAAGTAGTAGTGGTTGTTCTTGTAGTAGTAGTAGTAGTAGTAGTAGTACTAGTAGTAGTAGTGGTTGTTCTTGTAGTAGTAGTAGTGGTTGTTCTTTTAGTAGTAGTAGTAGTAGTGGTTGTTCTTGTAGTAGTAGTAGTAGTAGTAGTAGTAGGAGAAGTAGTGGTTGTTCTTGTAGAAGTAGTAGTGGTTGTTCTTGTAGTAGTAGTAGTAGTAGTAGTAGCGGTTGTTCTTGTAGTAGCAGTAGTAGTAGTGTTGGTTGTTCTTGTAGTAGTAGTGGTTGTTCTTGTAGTTGTAGTAATGGTAGTTGTAGTGGTTGTTCTTGTAGAAGTAGTAGTGGTTGTTCTTGTAGTATTAGTAGTGGTTTTACTTGTAATACTTGTAGTAGTAGTAGTGGTTGTTCTTGTAGTAGTGGTAGTGGTTGTTGTTTTAGTAGTAGTAGTGGTTCTACTTGTAGTAGTAGTAGTAGTAGTAGTGGTTGTTCTTGTAGTAGTAGTAGTAGTCGTGGTTGTACTTGTAGTAGTAGTAGTGGTTGTTCTTGTAGTAGTAGTAGTAGTAGTAGTACTAGTAGTAGTAGTGGTTGTTCTTGTAGTAGTAGTAGTGGTTGTTCTTTTAGTAGTAGTAGTAGTAGTAGCGGTTGTTCTTGTAGTAGCAGTAGTAGTAGTGGTGGTTGTTCTTGTAGTAGTAGTGGTTGTTCTTGTAGTTGTAGTAGTGGTAGTTGTAGTGGTTGTTCTTGTAGAAGTAGTAGTGGTTGTTCTTGTAATAGTAGTAGTGGGTCTACTGGTAGTAGCAGTAGTAGTAGTGGTCGTTCTTGTATTAGTAGTAGTGTTTGTTCTTGTAGTAGCAGTAGTAGTAGAAGTGGTGGTTGCCCGTGTATTAATAGTAGAGGTTTTTCTTGTAGTAGTAGTAGTAGTAGTGGTGGTTGTTCTTGTAGTAGTAATAGTGGTTATTCTCGTAGTAGTAGTATTAGGAGAAGCCGTGGTTGTTCTTTAAGTAGTAGCTGTGGTTGTTCTTGTAGTAGTAGTAAAGGTTGTTCTTGCCGTAGTAGTAGTAGTGGTGGTCGTTCTTGTAGTAGTAGTAGTGGTTGTTCTTGTAGTAGTAGTAGTAGGAGATGGAGTGGTTGATCTTGTAGAAGTAGTAGTGGTTGTTCTTGAAGTAGTAGTAGTAGGAGAAGCAGTGGTTGTTCTTGTAGTAGTAGTAGTGGTAGTTCTTGTAGTAGTAGTGGTAGTGCTTGTTCTTGAAGTAGTAGAAGTAGTGGTTGTTCTTGTATTAGTATTAGTGGTTGTTCTTGTAGTAGTAGTAGTAGTAGTAGTAGTGGTTGTTCTTGTAGTAGTTGTAGTGGTTCTAGTTGTAGTAATCGTAGTGGTTGTCCTTGTAATAGTAGTATTAGTATTAGTAGTAGTGGTTGTTCTTGTAGTAGGAGTAGTAGAAGTAGTAGTAGTAGAAGTAGTAGTAGTAGTAGTAGTAGTGGTTGTTCTAGTATTAGTAGTGGAGGTTGTTCTTGTAGTAGTAGTAGTGGTTGTTCTTGTAATAGTAGTAGTAGGAGAAGCAGTGTTTTTTCTTGTAGTAGTAGTAGTGGTTGTTCTTGTAGTAGTAGTAGTAGATGTAGTGGTTTCTCTTGTAGTAGTAGTATTTGTTGTTGTTGTAGTAGTAGTGGTTGTACGTGTGGTAGTATTATTAGTAGTAGCTGTTGTTCTTGTAGTAGTAGTAGGGGTTGTTCTTGTAATACTAGTAGAAGTAGTGGTGGTTGTTCTTGTAGTAGTAGTAGTGGTTGTTGTTGTAATACTAGTAGTAGTAGTAGTGGTTGTTCTTGTAGTAGTAGTAGTGGTTGTTCTTGTAGTAGTAGTAGTGGTGCTGGTTGTTCTTGTAGTAGCAGTAGTAGTAGTGGTTTTACTTCTGGAAATAGTAGTGTTTGTTCTTGTAATGGTAGTACTGGTTGTTGTTGTAATACTAGTAATAGTAATAGTGGTTGTTCGTGTAGTAGTAGTAGTAGTGGTTTCACTTCTGGATGTAGTAGTGTTTGTTCTTATAGTGTTAGTACTGGTTGTTGTTGTAATACTAGTAGTAGTAGTAGTGGTTGTTCTTGTAGTTGTAGTAGTGGTTGTTCTTGTAGTAGTAGTAGTGGTGCTGGTTGTTCTTGTAGTAGCAGTAGTAGTAGTGGTTTTACTTCTGGAAATAGTAGTGTTTGTTCTTGTAATGGTAGTACTGGTTGTTGTTGTAATACTAGTAATAGTAATAGTGGTTGTTCGTGTAGTAGTAGTAGTAGTGGTTTCTCTTGTAGTAGTAGTAGTGGTTGTTCTGGTAGTAGTAGTGGTTGTACTTGTAATAGTATTAGTAGCAGTTGTTCTTGTAGAAGTAGTAGTGGTTTTTCTTGTAATACTACTAGTAGTAGTGGTTGTTCTTGTAGTAGAAGTAGTAGGAGGAGAAGCAGTGGTTGTTCTTGTAGCAGTAGTAGGGGTTATTCTTGTAGTAGTAGTTGTGGCTGTACTTTTAGAAGTAGTAGTGGTTGTTCTTGTAGTAGTAGTAGTAGTAGTAGTAGTAGTAGTAGTAGTAGTAGTACTAGTAGTAGTAGTGGTTGTTCTTGTAATAGTAGTAGTGGTTGTTCTTTTAGTAGTAGTAGTAGTGGTTGTTCTTGTAGTAGTAGTAGTAGTAGTAGTAGGAGAAGTAGTGGTTGTTCTTGTAGAAGTAGTAGTGGTTGTTCTTGTAGTAGTAGTAGTAGTAGTAGCGGTTGTTCTTGTAGTAGCAGTAGTAGTAGTGGTGGTTGTTCTTGTAGTAGTAGTGGTTGTTCTTGTAGTTGTAGTAGTGGTAGTTGTAGTGGTTGTGCTTGTAGAAGTAGTAGTGGTTGTTCTTGTAGTAGTAGTAGTGGTTTTTTTTGTAGTACTTGTAGTAGTAGTAGTGGTTGTTCTTGTAGTAGTAGTAGTGGTTGTTGTTTTAGTAGTAGTAGTGGTTCTACTTGTAGTAGTAGTAGTAGTAGTAGTAGTGGTTGATCTTGTAGTAGTAGTAGTAGTAGCGGTTGTTCTTGTAGTAGTAGTAGTGGTTGTTCTTGTAGAAGTAGTAGTAGTGGTGGTTGTTCTTGTAGTAGTAGTGGTTGTTCTTGTAGTTGTAGTAGTGGTAGTTGTAGTGGTTGTTCTTGTAGTAGTAGTAGTGGTTGTTCTTGTAGTAGTAGTAGTAGTAGTAGTAGAAGTGGTTTCTCTTGTAGTAGTAGTATTTGTTGTTGTAGTGGTGGTTGTTCTTGTAGTTGTAGTAGTGGTAGTTGTAGTGGTTGTTCTTGTAGTAGTAGTAGTGGTTGTTGTTGTAGTAGTAGTAGTGGTGCTGGTTGTTCTTGTAGTAACAGTAGTAGTAGTGGTTTTACTTCTGGAAATAGTAGTGTTTGTTCTTGTAATGGTAGTACTGGTTGTTGTTGTAATACTAGTAATAGTAGTAGTGGTTGTTCCTGTAGTAGTAGTAGTGGTTTCTCTTGTAGTAGTAGTAGTGGTTGTTCTGGTAGTAGTAGTGGTTGTACTTGTAATAGTATTAGTAGCAGTTGTTCTTGTAGTAGTAGTAGTGGTTTTTCTTGTAATACTACTAGTAGTAGTGTTTGTTCTTGTAGTATAAGGAGTAGTAGGAGAAGCAGTGGTTGTTCTTGTAGCAGTAGTAGGGGTTATTCTTGTAGTAGTAGTTGTGGCTGTACTTTTAGAAGTAGTAGTGGTTGTTCTTGTAGTAGTAGTAGTAGTAGTAGTAGTACTAGTAGTAGTAGTGGTTGTTCTTGTAGTAGTAGTAGTGGTTGTTCTTTTAGTAGTAGTAGTAGTAGTGGTTGTTCTTGTAGTAGCAGTAGTAGTAGTAGTAGGAGAAGTAGTGGTTGTTCTTGTAGAAGTAGTAGTGGTTGTTCTTGTAGTAGTAGTAGTAGTAGTAGCGGTTGTTCTTGTAGTAGCAGTAGTAGTGGTGGTTGTTCTTGTAGTAGTAGTGGTTGTTCTTGTAGTTGTAGTAGTGGTAGTTGTAGTGGTTATTCTTGTAGTAGTAGTAGTGGTTGTTCTTGTAGTAGTTGTAGTGGTTCTAGTTGTAGTAATCGTAGTGGTTGTCCTTGTAATAGTAGTATTAGTATTAGTAGTAGTGGTTGTTCTTGTAGTAGGAGTAGTAGAAGTAGTAGTAGTAGAAGTAGTAGTAGTAGTAGTAGTAGTAGTGGTTGTTCTAGTATTAGTAGTGGAGGTTGTTCTTGTAGTAGTAGTAGTGGTTGTTCTTGTAATAGTAGTAGTAGGAGAAGCAGTGGTTTTTCTTGTAGTAGTAGTAGTGGTTGTTCTTGTAGTAGTAGTAGTAGATGTAGTGGTTTCTCTTGTAGTAGTAGTATTTGTTGTTGTTGTTGTAGTAGTGGTTGTACGTGTGGTAGTATTATTAGTAGTAGCTGTTGTTCTTGTAGTAGTAGTAGGGGTTGTTCTTGTAATACTAGTAGAAGTAGTGGTGGTTGTTCTTGTAGTAGTAGTAGTGGTTGTTCTTGTAGTAGTAGTCGTAGTAGTGGTGGTGGTTGTTCTTGTAGTAGTAGTAGTAGTGGTTTCACTTCTGGATGTAGTAGTGTTTGTTCTTGTAGTGGTAGTACTGGTTGTTGTTGTAATACTAGTAGTAGTAGTAGTGGTTGTTCTTGTAGTAGTAGTAGTGGTTGTTCTTGTAGTAGTAGTAGTGGTGCTGGTTGTTCTTGTAGTAGCAGTAGTAGTAGTGGTTTTACTTCTGGAAATAGTAGTGTTTGTTCTTGTAATGGTAGTACTGGTTGTTGTTGTAATACTAGTAATAGTAATAGTGGTTGTTCGTGTAGTAGTAGTAGTAGTGGTTTCTCTTGTAGTAGTAGTAGTGGTTGTTCTGGTAGTAGTAGTGGTTGTACTTGTAATAGTATTAGTAGCAGTTGTTCTTGTAGTAGTAGTAGTGGTTTTTCTTGTAATACTACTAGTAGTAGTGGTTGTTCTTGTAGTAGAAGTAGTAGGAGGAGAAGCAGTGGTTGTTCTTGTAGCAGTAGTAGGGGTTATTCTTGTAGTAGTAGTTGTGGCTGTACTTTTAGAAGTAGTAGTGGTTGTTCTTGTAGTTGTAGTAGTGGTAGTTGTAGTGGTTGTTCTTGTAGTAGTAGTAGTGGTTGTTCTTGTAGTAGTAGTAGTAGTAGTAGAAGTGGTTTCTCTTGTAGTAGTAGTATTTGTTGTTGTAGTGGTGGTTGTTCTTGTAGTTGTAGTAGTGGTAGCTGTAGTGTTTGTTCTTGTAGTAGTAGTAGTGGTTGTTCTTGTAGTAGTAGTAGTGGTGCTGGTTGTTCTTGTAGTAACAGTAGTAGTAGTGGTTTTACTTCTGGAAATAGTAGTGTTTGTTCTTGTAATGGTAGTACTGGTTGTTGTTGTAATACTAGGAATAGTAGTAGTGGTTGTTCCTGTAGTAGCAGTAGTGGTTTTTCTTGTAATACTTGTAGTAGTAGTAGTGGTTGTTCTTGTAGTAGTAGTAGTGGTTGTTGTTTTAGTAGTAGTAGTGGTACTACTTGTAGTAGTAGTAGTAGTAGTAGTGGTTGTTCTTGTAGTAGTAGTAGTAGTCGTGGTTGTACTTGTAGTAGTAGTAGTGGTTGTTCTTGTAGTAGTAGTAGTAGTAGTAGTAGTACTAGTAGTAGTAGTGGTTGTTCTTGTAGTAGTAGTAGTGGTTGTTCTTTTAGTAGTAGTAGTATTAGTGGTTGTTCTTGTAGTAGTAGTAGTAGTAGTAGTAGGAGAAGTAGTGGTTGTTCTTGTAGAAGTAGTAGTGGTTGTTCTTGTAGTAGTAGTAGTAGTAGTAGCGGTTGTTCTTGTAGTAGCAGTAGTAGTAGTGGTGGTTGTTCTTGTAGTAGTAGTGGTTGTTCTTGTAGTTGTAGTAGTGGTAGTTGTAGTGGTTGTTCTTGTAGAAGTAGTAGTGGTTGTTCTTGTAATAGTAGTAGTGGGTCTACTGGTAGTAGCAGTAGTAGTAGTGGTCGTTCTTGTATTAGTAGTAGTGTTTGTTCTTGTAGTAGCAGTAGTAGTAGAAGTGGTGGTTGCCCGTGTATTAATAGTAGAGGTTTTTCTTGTAGTAGTAGTAGTAGTAGTGGTGGTTGTTCTTGTAGTAGTAATAGTGGTTATTCTCGTAGTAGTAGTATTAGGAGAAGCCGTGGTTGTTCTTTAAGTAGTAGCTGTGGTTGTTCTTGTAGTAGTAGTAAAGGTTGTTCTTGCAGTAGTAGTAGTAGTGGTGGTCGTTCTTGTAGTAGTAGTAGTGGTTGTTCTTGTAGTAGTAGTAGTAGGAGATGGAGTGGTTGATCTTGTAGAAGTAGTAGTGGTTGTTCTTGAAGTAGTAGTAGTAGGAGAAGCAGTGGTTGTTCTTGTAGTAGTAGTAGTGGTAGTTCTTGTAGTAGTAGTGGTAGTGCTTGTTCTTGAAGTAGTAGAAGTAGTGGTTGTTCTTGTATTAGTATTAGTGGTTGTTCTTGTAGTAGTAGTAGTAGTAGTAGTAGTGGTTGTTCTTGTAGTAGTTGTAGTGGTTCTAGTTGTAGTAATCGTAGTGGTTGTCCTTGTAATAGTAGTATTAGTATTAGTAGTAGTGGTTGTTCTTGTAGTAGGAGTAGTAGAAGTAGTAGTAGTAGAAGTAGTAGTAGTAGTAGTAGTGGTTGTTCTAGTATTAGTAGTGGAGGTTGTTCTTGTAGTAGTAGTAGTGGTTGTTCTTGTAATAGTAGTAGTAGGAGAAGCAGTGTTTTTTCTTGTAGTAGTAGTAGTGGTTGTTCTTGTAGTAGTAGTAGTAGATGTAGTGGTTTCTCTTGTAGTAGTAGTATTTGTTGTTGTTGTAGTAGTAGTGGTTGTACGTGTGGTAGTATTATTAGTAGTAGCTGTTGTTCTTGTAGTAGTAGTAGGGGTTGTTCTTGTAATACTAGTAGAAGTAGTGGTGGTTGTTCTTGTAGTAGTAGTAGTGGTTGTTCTTGTAGTAGTAGTCGTAGTAGTGGTGGTGGTTGTTCTTGTAGTAGTAGTAGTAGTGGTTTCACTTCTGGATGTAGTAGTGTTTGTTCTTGTAGTGGTAGTACTGGTTGTTGTTGTAATATTAGTAGTAGTAGTAGTGGTTGTTCTTGTAGTAGTAGTAGTGGTTGTTCTTGTAGTACTAGTAGTGGTGCTGGTTGTTCTTGTAGTAGCAGTAGTAGTAGTGGTTTTACTTCTGGAAATAGTAGTGTTTGTTCTTGTAATGGTAGTACTGGTTGTTGTTGTAATACTAGTAATAGTAATAGTGGTTGTTCGTGTAGTAGTAGTAGTAGTGGTTTCTCTTGTAGTAGTAGTAGTGGTTGTTCTGGTAGTAGTAGTGGTTGTACTTGTAATAGTATTAGTAGCAGTTGTTCTTGTAGTAGTAGTAGTGGTTTTTCTTGTAATACTACTAGTAGTAGTGGTTGTTCTTGTAGTAGAAGTAGTAGGAGGAGAAGCAGTGGTTGTTCTTGTAGCAGTAGTAGGGGTTATTCTTGTAGTAGTAGTTGTGGCTGTACTTTTAGAAGTAGTAGTGGTTGTTCTTGTAGTTGTAGTAGTGGTAGTTGTAGTGGTTGTTCTTGTAGTAGTAGTAGTGGTTGTTCTTGTAGTAGTAGTAGTAGTAGTAGAAGTGGTTTCTCTTGTAGTAGTAGTATTTGTTGTTGTAGTGGTGGTTGTTCTTGTAGTTGTAGTAGTGGTAGCTGTAGTGTTTGTTCTTGTAGTAGTAGTAGTGGTTGTTCTTGTAGTAGTAGTAGTGGTGCTGGTTGTTCTTGTAGTAACAGTAGTAGTAGTGGTTTTACTTCTGGAAATAGTAGTGTTTGTTCTTGTAATGGTAGTACTGGTTGTTGTTGTAATACTAGGAATAGTAGTAGTGGTTGTTCCTGTAGTAGCAGTAGTGGTTTTTCTTGTAATACTTGTAGTAGTAGTAGTGGTTGTTCTTGTAGTAGTAGTAGTGGTTGTTGTTTTAGTAGTAGTAGTGGTACTACTTGTAGTAGTAGTAGTAGTAGTAGTGGTTGTTCTTGTAGTAGTAGTAGTAGTCGTGGTTGTACTTGTAGTAGTAGTAGTGGTTGTTCTTGTAGTAGTAGTAGTAGTAGTAGTAGTACTAGTAGTAGTAGTGGTTGTTCTTGTAGTAGTAGTAGTGGTTGTTCTTTTAGTAGTAGTAGTATTAGTGGTTGTTCTTGTAGTAGTAGTAGTAGTAGTAGTAGGAGAAGTAGTGGTTGTTCTTGTAGAAGTAGTAGTGGTTGTTCTTGTAGTAGTCGTAGTAGTAGTAGTAGCGGTTGTTCTTTTAGTAGCAGTAGTAGTAGTGGTGGTTGTTCTTGTAGTAGTAGTGGTTGTTCTTGTAGTTGTAGTAGTGGTAGTTGTAGTGGTTGTTCTTGTAGAAGTAGTAGTGGTTGTTCTTGTAATAGTAGTAGTGGGTCTACTGGTAGTAGCAGTAGTAGTAGTGGTCGTTCTTGTATTAGTAGTAGTGTTTGTTCTTGTAGTAGCAGTAGTAGTAGAAGTGGTGGTTGCCCGTGTATTAATAGTAGAGGTTTTTCTTGTAGTAGTAGTAGTAGTAGTGGTGGTTGTTCTTGTAGTAGTAATAGTGGTTATTCTCGTAGTAGTAGTATTAGGAGAAGCCGTGGTTGTTCTTTAAGTAGTAGCTGTGGTTGTTCTTGTAGTAGTAGTAAAGGTTGTTCTTGCAGTAGTAGTAGTAGTGGTGGTCGTTCTTGTAGTAGTAGTAGTGGTTGTTCTTGTAGTAGTAGTAGTAGGAGATGGAGTGGTTGATCTTGTAGAAGTAGTAGTGGTTGTTCTTGAAGTAGTAGTAGTAGGAGAAGCAGTGGTTGTTCTTGTAGTAGTAGTAGTGGTAGTTCTTGTAGTAGTAGTGGTAGTGCTTGTTCTTGAAGTAGTAGAAGTAGTGGTTGTTCTTGTATTAGTATTAGTGGTTGTTCTTGTAGTAGTAGTAGTAGTAGTAGTAGTGGTTGTTCTTGTAGTAGTTGTAGTGGTTCTAGTTGTAGTAATCGTAGTGGTTGTCCTTGTAATAGTAGTATTAGTATTAGTAGTAGTGGTTGTTCTTGTAGTAGGAGTAGTAGAAGTAGTAGTAGTAGAAGTAGTAGTAGTAGTAGTAGTGGTTGTTCTAGTATTAGTAGTGGAGGTTGTTCTTGTAATAGTAGTAGTAGGAGAAGCAGTGTTTTTTCTTGTAGTAGTAGTAGTGGTTGTTCTTGTAGTAGTAGTAGTAGATGTAGTGGTTTCTCTTGTAGTAGTAGTATTTGTTGTTGTTGTAGTAGTAGTGGTTGTACGTGTGGTAGTATTATTAGTAGTAGCTGTTGTTCTTGTAGTAGTAGTAGGGGTTGTTCTTGTAATACTAGTAGAAGTAGTGGTGGTTGTTCTTGTAGTAGTAGTAGTGGTTGTTCTTGTAGTAGTAGTCGTAGTAGTGGTGGTGGTTGTTCTTGTAGTAGTAGTAGTAGTGGTTTCACTTCTGGATGTAGTAGTGTTTGTTCTTGTAGTGGTAGTACTGGTTGTTGTTGTAATACTAGTAGTAGTAGTAGTGGTTGTTCTTGTAGTAGTAGTAGTGGTTGTTCTTGTAGTAGTAGTAGTGGTGCTGGTTGTTCTTGTAGTAGCAGTAGTAGTAGTGGTTTTACTTCTGGAAATAGTAGTGTTTGTTCTTGTAATGGTAGTACTGGTTGTTGTTGTAATACTAGTAATAGTAATAGTGGTTGTTCGTGTAGTAGTAGTAGTAGTGGTTTCTCTTGTAGTAGTAGTAGTGGTTGTTCTGGTAGTAGTAGTGGTTGTACTTGTAATAGTATTAGTAGCAGTTGTTCTTGTAGTAGTAGTAGTGGTTTTTCTTGTAATACTACTAGTAGTAGTGGTTGTTCTTGTAGTAGAAGTAGTAGGAGGAGAAGCAGTGGTTGTTCTTGTAGCAGTAGTAGGGGTTATTCTTGTAGTAGTAGTTGTGGCTGTACTTTTAGAAGTAGTAGTGGTTGTTCTTGTAGTAGTAGTAGTAGTAGTACTAGTAGTAGTAGTGGTTGTTCTTGTAGTAGTAGTAGTGGTTGTTCTTTTAGTAGTAGTAGTAGTAGTGGTTGTTCTTGTAGTAGTAGTAGTAGTAGTAGTAGTAGTAGGAGAAGTAGTGGTTGTTCTTGTAGAAGTAGTAGTGGTTGTTCTTGTAGTAGTAGTAGTAGTAGTAGCGGTTGTTCTTGTAGTAGCAGTAGTAGTAGTGTTGGTTGTTCTTGTAGTAGTAGTGGTTGTTCTTGTAGTTGTAGTAATGGTAGTTGTAGTGGTTGTTCTTGTAGAAGTAGTAGTGGTTGTTCTTGTAGTATTAGTAGTGGTTTTACTTGTAATACTTGTAGTAGTAGTAGTGGTTGTTCTTGTAGTAGTGGTAGTGGTTGTTGTTTTAGTAGTAGTAGTGGTTCTACTTGTAGTAGTAGTAGTAGTAGTAGTGGTTGTTCTTGTAGTAGTAGTAGTAGTCGTGGTTGTACTTGTAGTAGTAGTAGTGGTTGTTCTTGTAGTAGTAGTAGTAGTAGTAGTAGTAGTAGTAGTAGTGGTTGTTCTTGTAGTAGTAGTAGTGGTTGTTCTTTTAGTAGTAGTAGTAGTAGTAGCGGTTGTTCTTGTAGTAGCAGTAGTAGTAGTGGTGGTTGTTCTTGTAGTAGTAGTGGTTGTTCTTGTAGTTGTAGTAGTGGTAGTTGTAGTGGTTGTTCTTGTAGTAGTAGTAGTAGTGGTTGTTCTTGTAGTAGTAGTAGTAGTAGTAGTAGTGGTTTCTCTTGTAGTAGTAGTATTTGTTGTTGTAGTGGTGGTTGTTCTTGTAGTAGTTGTGGTTGTTCTTGTAGTTGTAGTAGTGGTAGTTGTAGTGGTTGTTCTTGTAGTAGTAGTAGTGGTTGTTCTTGTAGTAGTAGTAGTGGTGCTGGTTGTTCTTGTAGTAGCAGTAGTAGTAGTGGTTTTACTTCCGGAAATAGTAGTGTTTGTTCTTGTAATGGTAGTACTGGTTGTTGTTGTAATACTAGAAATAGTAGTAGTGGTTGTTCCTGTAGTAGTAGTAGTGGTTTCTCTTGTAGTAATAGTAGTGGTTGTTCTGGTAGTAGTAGTGGTTGTACTTGTAATAGCATTAGTAGGAGATGTTCTTGTAGTAGTAGTAGTGATTTTTCTTGTAATACTACTAGTAGTAGTGGTTGTTCTTGTAGTAGAAGTAGTAGTAGGAGAAGCAGTGGTTGTTCTTGTAGCAGTAGTAGGGGTTATTCTTGTAATAGTAGTTGTGGCTGTACTTTTAGAAGTAGTAGTGGTTGTTCTTGTAGTAGTAGTAGTAGTAGTAGTAGTAGTAGTAATAGTAGTGATTGTTCTTGTATTAGTATTAGTGGTTGTTCTTGTAGTAGTAGTAGTAGTACTAGTAGTAGTGGTTGTTCATGTAGTAGTTTTAATGGCTCTACTTGTAGTAATAGTAGTGGTTGTCCTTGTAATAGTAGTATTAGTATTAGTAGTAGTGGTTGTTCTTGTATTAGTATTAGTGGTTGTTCTTGTAGCAGTAGTAGTAGTAGTAGTAGTAGTAGTAGTGGTTGTTCTAGTATTAGTAGTAGTGTTTGTTCTTGTAGTAGTAGTAGCACTAGTAGTAGTGGTTGTTCTTGTAGTAGTAGTAGTAGTAGTATTGGTTGTTCATGTAGTAGTCGTAGTAGTAGTAGTAGTAGTAGTGGTAGTAGTAGTGGTTTTTGATCTTGTAGTAGTAGTAGTGGTTGTTCTTGTAATAGTAGTAGTAGGAGAATCAGTGGTTGTTCTTGTAGTAGTAGTAGTTGGTTGTTCTTGTAGTTGTAGTAGTAGTAGTAGTAGTAGTGGTTGTATTTGTATTAGTAGTATTGGTTGTTCTTGTAGTAGTAGTAGTAGTAGTGGTTGTTCTTGTATTAGTAGTAGTAGTAGTACTAGTAGTGGTTGTTCTTGTAGTAGTAGTAGTGGTTGTTCTTGTAGTAGTAGTAGTAGTAGTAGTAGAAGTAGTGGTTGTTCTTGTAGAAGTAGTAGTAGTTGTTTTTGTAGTAGCAGTAGTAGTAGTGGTGGTTGTTATTGTAGTAGTAGTGGTTGTTCTGGTAGTTGTAGTAGTGGTAGTTGTAGTGGTTGTTCATGTAGAAGTAGTAGTGGTTGTTCTTGTAGTCGTAGTAGTGGCTTTTCTTGTAATACTTGTAGTAGTAGTAGTGGTTGTTCTTGTAATAGTAGTAGTGGTTGTTCTTGTAATACTAGTACAAGTAGTAGTGGTTGTTCTTGTCGAAGTGGTAGTGGTTGATCTTGTAGTAGTAGTAGTATTAGTAGTAGTGGTGGTGGTTGTTCTTGTAGTAGTAGAAGTAGTGGTTGTTCTTGTAGTAGTAGTAGTAGGAGAAGCAGTGGTTGTTCTTGTAGTAGTAGTAGGGGTTGTTCTTGTAGTAGTAGTGGTGTTTGTACTTGTAGTATTAGAAGTGGTTGTTCTTGTAATACTACTAGTAGTAGTAGTGGTTGTTCTTGTAATAGTAGTAGTGGGTCTACTGGTAGTAGCAGTAGTAGTAGTGGTCGTTCTTGTATTAGTAGTAGTGTTTGTTCTTGTAGTAGCAGTAGTAGTAGAAGTGGTGGTTGCCCGTGTATTAATAGTAGAGGTTTTTCTTGTAGTAGTAGTAGTAGTAGTGGTGGTTGTTCTTGTAGTAGTAATAGTGGTTATTCTCGTAGTAGTAGTATTAGGAGAAGCCGTGGTTGTTCTTTAAGTAGTAGCTGTGGTTGTTCTTGTAGTAGTAGTGGTTGTTCTTGTAGTAGTAGTAGTAGTAGTAGAAGTGGTTTCTCTTGTAGTAGTAGTATTTGTTGTTGTAGTGGTGGTTGTTCTTGTAGTTGTAGTAGTGGTAGTTGTAGCAGTTGTTCTTGTAGTAGTAGTAGTGGTTTTTCTTGTAATACTACTAGTAGTAGTGTTTGTTCTTGTAGTATAAGGAGTAGTAGGAGAAGCAGTGGTTGTTCTTGTAGCAGTAGTAGGGGTTATTCTTGTAGTAGTAGTTGTGGCTGTACTTTTAGAAGTAGTAGTGGTTGTTCTTGTAGTAGTAGTAGTAGTAGTAGTAGTACTAGTAGTAGTAGTGGTTGTTCTTGTAGTAGTAGTAGTGGTTGTTCTTTTAGTAGTAGTAGTAGTAGTGGTTGTTCTTGTAGTAGTAGTAGTAGTAGTAGGAGAAGTAGTGGTTGTTCTTGTAGAAGTAGTAGTGGTTGTTCTTGTTGTAGTAGTAGTATTAGTAGCAGTTGTTCTTGTAGTAGTAGTAGTGGTTTTTCTTGTAATACTACTAGTAGTAGTGTTTGTTCTTGTAGTATAAGGAGTAGTAGGAGAAGCAGTGGTTGTTCTTGTAGCAGTAGTAGGGGTTATTCTTGTAGTAGTAGTTGTGGCTGTACTTTTAGAAGTAGTAGTGGTTGTTCTTGTAGTAGTAGTAGTAGTAGCAGTAGTAGTAGTAGTAGTAGTAGTACTAATAGTAGTGGTTGTTCTTGTATTAGTATTAGTGGTTGTTCTTGTAGTAGTAGTAGTAGTACTAGTAGTAGTGGTTGTTCATGTAGTAGTTGTAATGGCTCTACTTGTAGTAATAGTAGTGGTTGTCCTTGTAATAGTAGTATTAGTATTAGTAGTAGTGGTTGTTCTTGTATTAGTATTAGTGGTTGTTCTTGTAGCAGTAGTAGTAGTAGTAGTAGTGGTTGTTCTAGTATTAGTAGTAGTGTTTGTTCTTGTAGTAGTAGTAGCAGTAGTAGTAGTGGTTGTTCTTGTAGTAGTAGTAGTAGTAGTATTGGTTGTTCATGTAGTAGTCGTAGTAGTAGTAGTAGTAGTAGTGGTAGTAGTAGTGGTTGTTCTTGTAATAGTAGTAGTAGGAGAATCAGTGGTTGTTCTTGTAGTAGTAGTAGTTGGTTGTTCTTGTAGTTGTAGTAGTAGTAGTAGTAGTAGTGGTTGTATTTGTATTAGTAGTATTGGTTGTTCTTGTAGTAGTAGTAGTAGTAGTGGTTGTTCTTGTATTAGTAGTAGTAGTAGTACTAGTAGTGGTTGTTCTTGTAGTAGTAGTAGTGGTTGTTCTTGTAGTAGTAGTAGTAGTAGTAGTAGAAGTAGTGGTTGTTCTTGTAGAAGTAGTAGTAGTTGTTTTTGTAGTAGCAGTAGTAGTAGTGGTGGTTGTTATGGTAGTAGTAGTGGTTGTTCTGGTAGTTGTAGTAGTGGTAGTTGTAGTGGTTGTTCATGTAGAAGTAGTAGTGGTTGTTCTTGTAATAGTAGTAGTGGTTGTTCTTGTAATACTAGTACAAGTAGTAGTGGTTGTTCTTGTCGAAGTGGTAGTGGTTGATCTTGTAGTAGTAGTAGTATTACTAGTAGTGGTGGTGGTTGTTCTTGTAGTAGTAGAAGTAGTGGTTGTTCTTGTAGTAGTAGTAGTAGGAGAAGCAGTGGTTGTTCTTGTAGTAGTAGTAGGGGTTGTTCTTGTAGTAGTAGTGGTGTTTGTACTTGTAGTATTAGAAGTGGTTGTTCTTGTAATACTAGTAGTAGTAGTAGTGGTTGTTCTTGTAATAGTAGTAGTGGGTCTACTGGTAGTAGCAGTAGTAGTAGTGGTCGTTCTTGTATTAGTAGTAGTGTTTGTTCTTGTAGTAGCAGTAGTAGTAGAAGTGGTGGTTGCCCGTGTATTAATAGTAGAGGTTTTTCTTGTAGTAGTAGTAGTAGTAGTGGTGGTTGTTCTTGTAGTAGTAATAGTGGTTATTCTCGTAGTAGTAGTATTAGGAGAAGCCGTGGTTGTTCTTTAAGTAGTAGCTGTGGTTGTTCTTGTAGTAGTAGTGGTTGTTCTTGTAGTAGTAGTAGTAGTAGTAGAAGTGGTTTCTCTTGTAGTAGTAGTATTTGTTGTTGTAGTGGTGGTTGTTCTTGTAGTTGTAGTAGTGGTAGTTGTAGTGGTTGTTCTTGTAGTAGTAGTAGTGGTTGTTGTTGTAGTAGTAGTAGTGGTGCTGGTTGTTCTTGTAGTAACAGTAGTAGTAGTGGTTTTACTTCTGGAAATAGTAGTGTTTGTTCTTGTAATGGTAGTACTGGTTGTTGTTGTAATACTAGTAATAGTAGTAGTGGTTGTTCCTGTAGTAGTAGTAGTGGTTTCTCTTGTAGTAGTAGTAGTGGTTGTTCTGGTAGTAGTAGTGGTTGTACTTGTAATAGTATTAGTAGCAGTTGTTCTTGTAGTAGTAGTAGTGGTTTTTCTTGTAATACTACTAGTAGTAGTGTTTGTTCTTGTAGTATAAGGAGTAGTAGGAGAAGCAGTGGTTGTTCTTGTAGCAGTAGTAGGGGTTATTCTTGTAGTAGTAGTTGTGGCTGTACTTTTAGAAGTAGTAGTGGTTGTTCTTGTAGTAGTAGTAGTAGTAGTACTAGTAGTAGTAGTGGTTGTTCTTGTAGTAGTAGTAGTGGTTGTTCTTTTAGTAGTAGTAGTAGTAGTGGTTGTTCTTGTAGTAGTAGTAGTAGTAGTAGGAGAAGTAGTGGTTGTTCTTGTAGAAGTAGTAGTGGTTGTTCTTGTAGTAGTAGTAGTAGTAGTAGCGGTTGTTCTTGTAGTAGCAGTAGTAGTAGTGGTGGTTGTTCTTGTAGTAGTAGTGGTTGTTCTTGTAGTTGTAGTAATGGTAGTTGTAGTGGTTGTTCTTGTAGAAGTAGTAGTGGTTGTTCTTGTAGTAGTAGTAGTGGTTTTTCTTGTAATACTTGTAGTAGTAGTAGTGGTTGTTCTTGTAGTAGTAGTAGTGGTTGTTGTTTTAGTAGTAGTAGTGGTTCTACTTGTAGTAGTAGTAGTAGTAGTAGTGGTTGTTCTTGTAGTAGTAGTAGTAGTCGTGGTTGTACTTGTAGTAGTAGTAGTGGTTGTTCTTGTAGTAGTAGTAGTAGTAGTAGTAGTAGTACTAGTAGTAGTAGTGGTTGTTCTTGTAGTAGTAGTGGTGGTTGTTCTTTTAGTAGTAGTAGTATTAGTGGTTGTTCTTGTAGTAGTAGTAGTAGTAGGAGAAGTAGTGGTTGTTCTTGTAGAAGTAGTAGTGGTTGTTCTTGTAGTAGTAGTAGTAGTAGTAGCGGTTGTTCTTGTAGTAGCAGTAGTAGTAGTGGTGGTTGTTCTTGTAGTAGTAGTGGTTGTTCTTGTAGTTGTAGTAGTGGTAGTTCTAGTGGTTGTTCTTGTAGAAGTAGTAGTGGTTGTTCTTGTAATAGTAGTAGTGGGTCTACTGGTAGTAGCAGTAGTAGTAGTGGTCGTTCTTGTATTAGTAGTAGTGTTTGTTCTTGTAGTAGCAGTAGTAGTAGAAGTGGTGGTTGCCCGTGTATTAATAGTAGAGGTTTTTCTTGTAGTAGTAGTAGTAGTAGTGGTGGTTGTTCTTGTAGTAGTAATAGTGGTTATTCTCGTAGTAGTAGTATTAGGAGAAGCCGTGGTTGTTCTTTAAGTAGTAGCTGTGGTTGTTCTTGTAGTAGTAGTAAAGGTTGTTCTTGCCGTAGTAGTAGTAGTGGTGGTCGTTCTTGTAGTAGTAGTAGTGGTTGTTCTTGTAGTAGTAGTAGTAGGAGATGGAGTGGTTGATCTTGTAGAAGTAGTAGTGGTTGTTCTTGAAGTAGTAGTAGTAGGAGAAGCAGTGGTTGTTCTTGTAGTAGTAGTAGTGGTAGTTCTTGTAGTAGTAGTGGTAGTGCTTGTTCTTGAAGTAGTAGAAGTAGTGGTTGTTCTTGTATTAGTATTAGTGGTTGTTCTTGTAGTAGTAGTAGTAGTAGTAGTAGTAGTGGTTGTTCTTGTAGTAGTTGTAGTGGTTCTAGTTGTAGTAATCGTAGTGGTTGTCCTTGTAATAGTAGTATTAGTATTAGTAGTAGTGGTTGTTCTTGTAGTAGGAGTAGTAGAAGTAGTAGTAGTAGAAGTAGTAGTAGTAGTAGTAGTAGTAGTAGTAGTGGTTGTTCTAGTATTAGTAGTGGAGGTTGTTCTTGTAGTAGTAGTAGTGGTTGTTCTTGTAATAGTAGTAGTAGGAGAAGCAGTGGTTTTTCTTGTAGTAGTAGTAGTGGTTGTTCTTGTAGTAGTAGTAGTAGATGTAGTGGTTTCTCTTGTAGTAGTAGTATTTGTTGTTGTTGTAGTAGTAGTGGTTGTACGTGTGGTAGTATTATTAGTAGTAGCTGTTGTTCTTGTAGTAGTAGTAGGGGTTGTTCTTGTAATACTAGTAGAAGTAGTGGTGGTTGTTCTTGTAGTAGTAGTAGTGGTTGTTCTTGTAGTAGTAGTCGTAGTAGTGGTGGTGGTTGTTCTTGTAGTAGTAGTAGTAGTGGTTTCACTTCTGGATGTAGTAGTGTTTGTTCTTGTAGTGGTAGTACTGGTTGTTGTTGTAATACTAGTAGTAGTAGTAGTGGTTGTTCTTGTAGTAGTAGTAGTGGTTGTTCTTGTAGTAGTAGTAGTGGTGCTGGTTGTTCTTGTAGTAGCAGTAGTAGTAGTGGTTTTACTTCTGGAAATAGTAGTGTTTGTTCTTGTAATGGTAGTACTGGTTGTTGTTGTAATACTAGTAATAGTAATAGTGGTTGTTCGTGTAGTAGTAGTAGTAGTGGTTTCTCTTGTAGTAGTAGTAGTGGTTGTTCTGGTAGTAGTAGTGGTTGTACTTGTAATAGTATTAGTAGCAGTTGTTCTTGTAGTAGTAGTAGCGGTTTTTCTTGTAATACTACTAGTAGTAGTGGTTGTTCTTGTTGTAGAAGTAGTAGGAGGAGAAGCAGTGGTTGTTCTTGTAGCAGTAGTAGGGGTTATTCTTGTAGTAGTAGTTGAGGCTGTACTTTTAGAAGTAGTAGTGGTTGTTCTTGTAGTAGTAGTAGTAGTAGTAGTAGTACTAGTAGTAGTAGTGGTTGTTCTTGTAGTAGTAGTAGTGGTTGTTCTTTTAGTAGTAGTAGTAGTAGTGGTTGTTCTTGTAGTAGTAGTAGTAGTAGTAGGAGAAGTAGTGGTTGTTCTTGTAGAAGTAGTAGTGGTTGTTCTTGTAGTAGTAGTAGTAGTAGTAGCGGTTGTTCTTGTAGTAGCAGTAGTAGTAGTGGTGGTTGTTCTTGTAGTAGTAGTGGTTGTTCTTGTAGTTGTAGTAGTGGTAGTTGTAGTGGTTGTGCTTGTAGAAGTAGTAGTGGTTGTTCTTGTAGTAGTAGTAGTGGTTTTTTTGTAGTACTTGTAGTAGTAGTAGTGGTTGTTCTTGTAGTAGTAGTAGTGGTTGTTGTTTTAGTAGTAGTAGTGGTTCTACTTGTAGTAGTAGTAGTAGTAGTAGTGGTTGATCTTGTAGTAGTAGTAGTAGTAGTAGCGGTTGTTCTTGTAGTAGTAGTAGTGGTTGTTCTTGTAGAAGTAGTAGTAGTGGTGGTTGTTCTTGTAGTAGTAGTGGTTGTTCTTGTAGTTGTAGTGATAGTTGTAGTGGTTGTTCTTGTAGTAGTAGTAGTGGTTGTTCTTGTAGTAGTAGTAGTAGTAGTAGTAGAAGTGGTTTCTCTTGTAGTAGTAGTATTTGTTGTTGTAGTGGTGGTTGTTCTTGTAGTTGTAGTAGTGGTAGTTGTAGTGGTTGTTCTTGTAGTAGTAGTAGTGGTTGTTCTTGTAGTAGTAGTAGTGGTGCTGGTTGTTCTTGTAGTAACAGTAGTAGTAGTGGTTTTACTTCTGGAAATAGTAGTGTTTGTTCTTGTAATGGTAGTACTGGTTGTTGTTGTAATACTAGTAATAGTAGTAGTGGTTGTTCCTGTAGTAGTAGTAGTGGTTTCTCTTGTAGTAGTAGTAGTGGTTGTTCTGGTAGTAGTAGTGGTTGTACTTGTAATAGTATTAGTAGCAGTTGTTCTTGTAGTAGTAGTCGTGGTTTTTCTTGTAATACTACTAGTAGTAGTGTTTGTTCTTGTAGTATAAGGAGTAGTAGGAGAAGCAGTGGTTGTTCTTGTAGCAGTAGTAGGGGTTATACTTGTAGTAGTAGTTGTGGCTGTACTTTTAGAAGTAGTAGTGGTTGTTCTTGTAGTAGTAGTAGTAGTAGTAGTAGTACTAGTAGTAGTAGTGGTTGTTCTTGTAGTAGTAGTAGTGGTTGTTCTTTTAGTAGTAGTAGTAGTAGTGGTTGTTCTTGTAGTAGTAGTAGTAGTAGTAGTAGTAGTAGTAGGAGAAGTAGTGGTTGTTCTTGTAGAAGTAGTAGTGGTTGTTCTTGTAGTAGTAGTAGTAGTAGTAGCGGTTGTTCTTGTAGTAGCAGTAGTAGTAGTGTTGGTTGTTCTTGTAGTAGTAGTGGTTGTTCTTGTAGTTGTAGTAATGGTAATTGTAGTGGTTGTTCTTGTAAAAGTAGTAGTGGTTGTTCTTGTAGTAGTAGTAGTGGTTTTTCTTGTAATACTTGTAGTAGTAGTAGTGGTTGTTCTTGTAGTAGTAGTAGTGGTTGTTGTTTTAGTAGTAGTAGTGGTTCTACCTGTAGTAGTAGTAGTAGTAGTAGTGGTTGTTCCTGTAGTAGTATTAGTAGTCGTGGTTGTACTTGTAGTAGTAGTAGTGGTTGTTCTTGTAGTAGTAGTAGTAGTAGTAGTAGTACTAGTAGTATTAGTGGTTGTTCTTGTAGTAGTAGTAGTGGTTGTTCTTTTAGTAGTAGTAGTATTAGTGGTTGTTCTTGTAGTAGTAGTAGTAGTAGTAGTAGGAGACGTAGTGGTTGTTCTTGTACAAGTAGTAGTGGTTGTTCTTGTAGTAGTAGTAGTAGTAGTAGTAGTAGTAGCGGTTGTTCTTGTAGTAGCAGTAATAGTAGTGGTGGTTGTTCTTGTAGTAGTAGTGGTTGTTCTTGTAGTTGTAGTAGTGGTAGTTGTAGTGGTTGTTCTTGTAGAAGTAGTAGTGGTTGTTCTTGTAGTAGCAGTAGTGGTTTTTCTTGTAATACTTGTAGTAGTAGTAGTGGTTGTTCTTGTAGTAGTAGTAGTGGTTGTTGTTTTAGTAGTAGTAGAGGTTCTACTTGTAGAAGTAGTAGTAGTAGTAGTAGTGGTTGATCTTGTAGTAGTAGTAGTAGTAGTGGCGGTTGTTCTTGTAGTAGTAGTAGTGGTTGTTCTTGTAGAAGTAGTAGTAGTGGTGGTTGTTCTTGTAGTAGTAGTGGTTGTTCTTGTAGTTGTAGTAGTGGTAGTTGTAGTGGTTGTTCTTGTAGTAGTAGTAGTGGTTGTTCTGGTAGTAGTAGTGGTTGTACTTGTAATAGTATTAGTAGCAGTTGTTCTTGTAGTAGTAGTAGTGGTTTTTCTTGTAATACTACTAGTAGTAGTGTTTGTTCTTGTAGTATAAGGAGTAGTAGGAGAAGCAGTGGTTGTTCTTGTAGCAGTAGTAGGGGTTATTCTTGTAGTAGTAGTTGTGGCTGTACTTTTAGAAGTAGTAGTGGTTGTTCTTGTAGTAGTAGTAGTAGTAGTAGTAGTACTAGTAGTAGTAGTGGTTGTTCTTGTAGTAGTAGTAGTGGTTGTTCTTTTAGTAGTAGTAGTAGTAGTGGTTGTTCTTGTAGTAGTAGTAGTAGTAGTAGTAGTAGGAGAAGTAGTGGTTGTTCTTGTAGAAGTAGTAGTGGTTGTTCTTGTAGTAGTAGTAGTAGTAGTAGCGGTTGTTCTTGTAGTAGCAGTAGTAGTAGTGTTGGTTGTTCTTGTAGTAGTAGTGGTTGTTCTTGTAGTTGTAGTAATGGTAGTTGTAGTGGTTGTTCTTGTAAAAGTAGTAGTGGTTGTTCTTGTAGTAGTAGTAGTGGTTTTTCTTGTAATACTTGTAGTAGTAGTAGTGGTTGTTCTTGTAGTAGTAGTAGTGGTTGTTGTTTTAGTAGTAGTAGTGGTTCTACTTGTAGTAGTAGTAGTAGTAGTAGTGGTTGTTCCTGTAGTAGTATTAGTAGTCGTGGTTGTACTTGTAGTAGTAGTAGTGGTTGTTCTTGTAGTAGTAGTAGTAGTAGTAGTAGTAGTAGTAGTAGTACTAGTAGTAGTAGTGGTTGTTCTTGTAGTAGTAGTAGTGGTTGTTCTTTTAGTAGTAGTAGTATTAGTGGTTGTTCTTGTATTAGTAGTAGTAGTAGTAGTAGGAGACGTAGTGGTTGTTCTTGTAGAAGTAGTAGTGGTTGTTCTTGTAGTAGTAGTAGTAGTAGTAGCGGTTGTTCTTGTAGTAGCAGTAATAGTAGTGGTGGTTGTTCTTGTAGTAGTAGTGGTTGTTCTTGTAGTTGTAGTAGTGGTAGTTGTAGTGGTTGTTCTTGTAGAAGTAGTAGTGGTTGTTCTTGTAGTAGTAGTAGTGGTTTTTCTTGTAATACTTGTAGTAGTAGTAGTGGTTGTTCTTGTAGTAGTAGTAGTGGTTGTTGTTTTAGTAGTAGTAGTGGTTCTACTTGTAGAAGTAGTAGTAGTAGTAGTAGTGGTTGATCTTGTAGTAGTAGTAGTAGTAGTAGTGGCGGTTGTTCTTGTAGTAGTATTAGTGGTTGTTCTTGTAGAAGTAGTAGTAGTGGTGGTTGTTCTTGTAGTAGTAGTGGTTGTTCTTGTAGTTGTAGTAGTGGTAGTTGTAGTGGTTGTTCTTGTAGTAGTAGTAGTGGTTGTTCTGGTAGTAGTAGTGGTTGTACTTGTAATAGTATTAGTAGCAGTTGTTCTTGTAGTAGTAGTAGTGGTTTTTCTTGTAATACTACTAGTAGTAGTGTTTGTTCTTGTAGTATAAGGAGTAGTAGGAGAAGCAGTGGTTCTTCTTGTAGCAGTAGTAGGGGTTATTCTTGTAGTAGTAGTTGTGGCTGTACTTTTAGAAGTACAAGTGGTTGTTCTTGTAGTAGTAGTAGTAGTAGTAGTAGTACTAGTAGTAGTAGTGGTTGTTCTTGTAGTAGTAGTAGTGGTTGTTCTTGTAGTAGTAGTAGTAGTAGTGGTTGTTCTTGTAGTAGTAGTAGTAGTAGTAGGAGAAGTAGTGGTTGTTCTTGTAGAAGTAGTAGTGGTTGTTCTTGTAGTAGTAGTAGTAGTAGTAGCGGTTGTTCTTGTAGTAGCAGTAGTAGTAGTGTTGGTTGTTCTTGTAGTAGTAGTGGTTGTTCTTGTAGTTGTAGTAATGGTAGTTGTAGTGGTTGTTCTTGTACAAGTAGTAGTGGTTGTTCTTGTAGTAGTGGTTTTTCTTGTAATACTTGTAGTAGTAGTAGTGGTTGTTCTTGTAGTAGTAGTAGTGGTTGTTGTTTTAGTAGTAGTAGTGGTTCTACTTGTAGTAGTAGTAGTAGTAGTGGTTGTTCTTGTAGTAGTAGTAGTAGTCGTGGTTGTACTTGTAGTAGTAGTAGTGGTTGTTCTTGTAGTAGTAGTAGTAGGAGTAGTAGTACTAGTAGTAGTAGTGGTTGTTCTTGTAGTAGTAGTAGTGGTTGTTCTTTTAGTAGTAGTAGTATTAGTGGTTGTTCTTGTAGTAGTAGTAGTAGTAGTAGGAGAAGTAGTGGTTGTTCTTGTAGAAGTAGTAGTGGTTGATCTTGTAGTAGTAGTAGTCGTAGTAGCGGTTGTTCTTGTAGTAGCAGTAGTAGCAGTGGTGGTTGTTCTTGTAGTAGTAGTGGTTGTTCTTGTAGTTGTAGTAGTGGTAGTTGTAGTGGTTGTTCTTGTAGAAGTAGTAGTGGTTGTTCTTGTAGTAGTAGTAGTGGTTTTTCTTGTAATACTTGTTGTAGTAGTAGTGGTTGTTCTTGTAGTAGTAGTAGTGGTTGTTGTTTTAGTAGTAGTAGTGGTTCTACTTGTAGAAGTACTAGTAGTAGTAGTAGTGGTTGATCTTGTAGTAGTAGTAGTAGTAGTAGTGGCGGTTGTTCTTGTAGTAGTAGTAGTGGTTGTTCTTTTAGTAGTAGTAGTAGTGGTTGTTCTTGTAGTAGTAGTAGTAGTAGTAGGAGAAGTAGTGGTTGTTCTTGTAGAAGTAGTAGTGGTTGTTCTTGTAGTAGTAGTAGTAGTAGTAGCGGTTGTTCTTGTAGTAGCAGTAGTAGTAGTGGTGGTTGTTCTTGTAGTAGTAGTGGTTGTTCTTGTAGTTGTAGTAGTGGTAGTTGTAGTGGTTGTGCTTGTAGAAGTAGTAGTGGTTGTTCTTGTAGTAGTAGTAGTTGTTTTTTTGTAGTACTTGTAGTAGTAGTAGTGGTTGTTCTTGTAGTAGTAGGAGTGGTTGTTGTTTTAGTAGTAGTAGTGGTTCTACTTGTAGTAGTAGTAGTAGTAGTAGTAGTGGTTGATCTTGTAGTAGTAGTAGTAGTAGTAGCAGTTGTTCTTGTAGTAGTAGTAGTGGTTGTTCTTGTAGAAGTAGTAGTAGTGGTGGTTGTTCTTGTAGTAGTAGTGGTTGTTCTTGTAGTTGTAGTAGTGGTAGTTGTAGTGGTTGTTCTTGTAGTAGTAGTAGTGGTTGTTTTTGTAGTAGTAGTAGTAGTAGTAGAAGTGGTTTCTCTTGTAGTAGTAGTATTTGTTGTTGTAGTGGTGGTTGTTCTTGTAGTTGTAGTAGTGGTAGTTGTAGTGGTTGTTCTTGTAGTAATAGTAGTGGTTGTTCTTGTAGTAGTAGTAGTGGTGCTGGTTGTTCTTGTAGTAACAGTAGTAGTAGTGGTTTTACTTCTGGAAATAGTAGTGTTTGTTCTTGTAATGGTAGTACTGGTTGTTGTTGTAATACTAGTAATAGTAGTAGTGGTTGTTCCTGTAGTAGTAGTAGTGGTTTCTCTTGTAGTAGTAGTAGTGGTTGTTCTGGTAGTAGTAGTGGTTGTACTTGTAATAGTATTAGTAGCAGTTGTTCTTGTAGTAGTAGTAGTGGTTTTTCTTGTAATACTACTAGTAGTAGTGTTTGTTCTTGTAGTATAAGGAGTAGTAGGAGAAGCAGTGGTTGTTCTTGTAGCAGTAGTAGGGGTTATTCTTGTAGTAGTAGTTGTGGCTGTACTTTTAGAAGTAGTAGTGGTTGTTCTTGTAGTAGTAGTAGTAGTAGTAGTAGTACTAGTAGTAGTAGTGGTTGTTCTTGTAGTAGTAGTAGTGTTTGTTCTTTTAGTAGTAGTAGTAGTAGTGGTTGTTCTTGTAGTAGTAGTAGTAGTAGTAGTAGGAGAAGTAGTGGTTGTTCTTGTAGAAGTAGTAGTGGTTGTTCTTGTAGTAGTAGTAGTAGTAGTAGCGGTTGTTCTTGTAGTAGCAGTAGTAGTAGTGTTGGTTGTTCTTGTAGTAGTAGTGGTTGTTCTTGTAGTTGTAGTAATGGTAGTTGTAGTGGTTGTTCTTGTAAAAGTAGTAGTGGTTGTTCTTGTAGTAGTAGTAGTGGTTTTTCTTGTAATACTTGTAGTAGTAGTAGTGGTTGTTCTTGTAGTAGTAGTAGTGGTTGTTGTTTTAGTAGTAGTAGTGGTTCTACTTGTAGTAGTAGTAGTAGTAGTAGTGGTTGTTCTTGTAGTAGTATTAGTAGTCGTGGTTGTACTTGTAGTAGTAGTAGTGGTTGTTCTTGTAGTAGTAGTAGTAGTAGTAGTAGTAGTACTAGTAGTAGTAGTGGTTGTTCTTGTAGTAGTAGTAGTGGTTGTTCTTTTAGTAGTAGTAGTATTAGTGGTTGTTCTTGTAGTAGTAGTAGTAGTAGTAGTAGTAGGAGAAGTAGTGGTTGTTCTTGTAGAAGTAGTAGTGGTTGTTCTTGTAGTAGTAGTAGTAGTAGTAGCGGTTGTTCTTGTAGTAGCAGTAGTAGTAGTGGTGGTTGTTCTTGTAGTAGTAGTGGTTGTTCTTGTAGTTGTAGTAGTGGTAGTTGTAGTGGTTGTTCTTGTAGAAGTAGTAGTGGTTGTTCTTGTAGTAGTAGTAGTGGTTTTTCTTGTAATACTTGTAGTAGTAGTAGTGGTTGTTCTTGTAGTAGTAGTAGTGGTTGTTGTTTTAGTAGTAGTAGTGGTTCTACTTGTAGAAGTAGTAGTAGTAGTAGTAGTGGTTGATCTTGTAGTAGTAGTAGTAGTAGTAGTGGCGGTTGTTCTTGTAGTAGTAGTAGTGGTTGTTCTTGTAGAAGTAGTAGTAGTGGTGGTTGTTCTTGTAGTAGTAGTGGTTGTTCTTGTAGTTGTAGTAGTGGTAGTTGTAGTGGTTGTTCTTGTAGTAGTAGTAGTGGTTGTTCTGGTAGTAGTAGTGGTTGTACTTGTAATAGTATTAGTAGCAGTTGTTCTTGTAGTAGTAGTAGTGGTTTTTCTTGTAATACTACTAGTAGTAGTGTTTGTTCTTGTAGTATAAGGAGTAGTAGGAGAAGCAGTGGTTGTTCTTGTAGCAGTAGTAGGGGTTATTCTTGTAGTAGTAGTTGTGGCTGTACTTTTAGAAGTAGTAGTGGTTGTTCTTGTAGTAGTAGTAGTAGTAGTAGTAGTACTAGTAGTAGTAGTGGTTGTTCTTGTAGTAGTAGTAGTGGTTGTTCTTTTAGTAGTAGTAGTAGTAGTGGTTGTTCTTGTAGTAGTAGTAGTAGTAGTAGTAGGAGAAGTAGTGGTTGTTCTTGTAGAAGTAGTAGTGGTTGTTCTTGTAGAAGTAGTAGTAGTAGTAGCGGTTGTTCTTGTAGTAGCAGTAGTAGTAGTGTTGGTTGTTCTTGTAGTAGTAGTGGTTGTTCTTGTAGTTGTAGTAATGGTAGTTGTAGTGGTTGTTCTTGTAGAAGTAGTAGTGGTTGTTCTTGTAGTAGTGGTTTTTCTTGTAATACTTGTAGTAGTAGTAGTGGTTGTTCTTGTAGTAGTAGTAGTGGTTGTTGTTTTAGTAGTAGTAGTGGTTCTACTTGTAGTAGTAGTAGTAGTAGTAGTGGTTGTTCTTGTAGTAGTAGTAGTAGTCGTGGTTGTACTTGTAGTAGTAGTAGTGGTTGTTCTTGTAGTAGTAGTAGTAGGAGTAGTAGTACTAGTAGTAGTAGTGGTTGTTCTTGTAGTAGTAGTAGTGGTTGTTCTTTTAGTAGTAGTAGTATTAGTGGTTGTTCTTGTAGTAGTAGTAGTAGTAGGAGAAGTAGTGGTTGTTCTTGTAGAAGTAGTAGTGGTTGATCTTGTAGTAGTAGTAGTAGTAGTAGCGGTTGTTCTTGTAGTAGCAGTAGTAGCAGTGGTGGTTGTTCTTGTAGTAGTAGTGGTTGTTCTTGTAGTTGTAGTAGTGGTAGTTGTAGTGGTTGTTCTTGTAGAAGTAGTAGTGGTTGTTCTTGTAGTAGTAGTAGTGGTTTTTCTTGTAATACTTGTAGTAGTAGTAGTGGTTGTTCTTGTAGTAGTAGTAGTGGTTGTTGTTTTAGTAGTAGTAGTGGTTCTACTTGTAGAAGTAGTAGTAGTAGTAGTGGTTGATCTTGTAGTAGTAGTAGTAGTAGTGGCGGTTGTTCTTGTAGTAGTAGTAGTGGTTGTTCTTGTAGAAGTAGTAGTAGTGGTGGTTGTTCTTGTAGTAGTAGTGGTTGTTCTTGTAGTTGTAGTAGTGGTAGTTGTAGTGGTTGTTCTTGTAGTAGTAGTAGTAGTGGTTGTTCTTGTAGTAGTAGTAGTAGTAGTGGTTTCTCTTGTAGTAGTAGTATTTGTTGTTGTAGTGGTGGTTGTTCTTGTAGTTGTAGTAGTGGTAGTTGTAGTGGTTGTTCTTGTAGTAGTAGTAGTGGTTGTTCTTGTAGTAGTAGTAGTGGTGCTGGTTGTTCTTGTAGTAGCAGTAGTAGTAGTGGTTTTACTTCTGGAAATAGTAGTGTTTGTTCTTGTAATGGTAGTACTGGTTGTTGTTGTAATACTAGTAATAGTAGTAGTGGTTGTTCCTGTAGTAGTAGTAGTGGTTTCTCTTGTAGTAGTAGTAGTGGTTGTTCTGGTAGTAGTAGTGGTTGTACTTGTAATAGCATTAGTAGCAGATGTTCTTGTAGTAGTAGTAGTGGTTTTTCTTGTAATACTACTAGTAGTAGTGGTTGTTCTTGTAGTAGAAGTAGTAGTAGGAGAAGCAGTGGTTGTTCTTGTAGCAGTAGTAGGGGTTATTCTTGTAGTAGTAGTTGTGGCTGTACTTTTAGAAGTAGTAGTGGTTGTTCTTGTAGTAGTAGTAGTAGTAGTAGTAGTAGTACTACTACTAATAGTAGTGGTTGTTCTTGTATTAGTATTAGTGGTTGTTCTTGTAGTAGTAGTAGTAGTAGTAGTAGTAGTGGTTGTTCTTGTAGTAGTTGTAATGGCTCTACTTGTAGTAATAGTAGTGGTTGTCCTTGTAATAGTAGTATTAGTATTAGTAGTAGTGGTTGTTCTTATATTAGTATTAGTGGTTGTTCTTGTAGCAGCAGTAGTAGTAGTAATAGTAGTAGTAGTGGTTGTTCTAGTATTAGTAGTAGTGTTTGTTCTTGTAGTAGTAGTAGCAGTAGTAGTAGTGGTTGTTCTTGTAGTAGTAGTAGTAGTAGTATTGGTTGTTCATGTAGTAGTCGTAGTAGTAGTATTAGTAGTGGTAGTAGTAGTGGTTTTTGATCTTGTAGTAGTAGTAGTGGTTGTTCTTGTAATAGTAGTAGTAGGAGAATCAGTGGTTGTTCTTGTAGTAGTAGTAGTTGGTTGTTCTTGTAGTTGTAGTAGTAGTAGTAGTAGTAGTGGTTGTATTTGTATTAGTAGTATTGGTTGTTCTTGTAGTAGTAGTAGTAGTAGTGGTTGTTCTTGTATTAGTAGTAGTAGTAGTACTAGTAGTGGTTGTTCTTGTAGTAGTAGTAGTGGTTGTTCTTGTAGTAGTAGTAGTAGTAGTAGTAGTAGTAGAAGTAGTGGTTGTTCTTGTAGAAGTAGTAGTAATTGTTTTTGTAGTAGCAGTAGTAGTAGTGGTGGTTGTTATTGTAGTAGTAGTCGTTGTTCTGGTAGTTGTAGTAGTGGTAGTTGTAGTGGTTGTTCATGTAGAAGTAGTAGTGGTTGTTCTTGTAGTCGTAGTAGTGGCTTTTCTTGTAATACTTGTAGTAGTAGTAGTGGTTGTTCTTGTAATAGTAGTAGTGGTTGTTCTTGTAATACTAGTACAAGTAGTAGTGGTTGTTCTTGTCGAAGTGGTAGTGGTTGATCTTGTAGTAGTAGTAGTATTAGTAGTAGTGGTGGTGGTTGTTCTTGTAGTAGTAGAAGTAGTGGTTGTTCTTGTAGTAGTAGTAGTAGGAGAAGCAGTGGTTGTTCTTGTAGTAGTAGTAGGGGTTGTTCTTGTAGTAGTAGTGGTGTTTGTACTTGTAGTATTAGAAGTGGTTGTTCTTGTAATACTAGTAGTAGTAGTAGTGGTTGTTCTTGTAATAGTAGTAGTGGGTCTACTGGTAGTAGCAGTAGTAGTAGTGGTCGTTCTTGTATTAGTAGTAGTGTTTGTTCTTGCAGTAGCAGTAGTAGTAGAAGTGGTGGTTGCCCGTGTATTAATAGTAGAGGTTTTTCTTGTAGTAGTAGTAGTAGTAGTGGTGGTTGTTCTTGTAGTAGTAATAGTGGTTATTCTCGTAGTAGTAGTATTAGGAGAAGCCGTGGTTGTTCTTTAAGTAGTAGCTGTGGTTGTTCTTGTAGTAGTAGTAAAGGTTGTTCTTGCAGTAGTAGTAGTAGTGGTGGTCGTTCTTGTAGTAATAGTAGTGGTTGTTCTTGTAGTAGTAGTAGTAGGAGATGGAGTGGTTGATCTTGTAGAAGTAGTAGTGGTTGTTCTTGAAGTAGTAGTAGTAGGAGAAGCAGTGGTTGTTCTTGTAGTAGTAGTAGTGGTAGTTCTTGTAGTAGTAGTGGTAGTGCTTGTTCTTGAAGTAGTAGAAGTAGTGGTTGTTCTTGTATTAGTATTAGTGGTTGTTCTTGTAGTAGTAGTAGTAGTAGTAGTAGTGGTTGTTCTTGTAGTAGTTGTAGTGGTTCTAGTTGTAGTAATCGTAGTGGTTGTCCTTGTAATAGTAGTATTAGTATTAGTAGTAGTGGTTGTTCTTGTAGTAGGAGTAGTAGAAGTAGTAGTAGTAGAAGTAGTAGTAGTAGTAGTAGTAGTGGTTGTTCTAGTATTAGTAGTGGAGGTTGTTCTTGTAGTAGTAGTAGTGGTTGTTCTTGTAATAGTAGTAGTAGGAGAAGCAGTGGTTTTTCTTGTAGTAGTAGTAGTGGTTGTTCTTGTAGTAGTAGTAGTAGATGTAGTGGTTTCTCTTGTAGTAGTAGTATTTGTTGTTGTTGTAGTAGTAGTGGTTGTACGTGTGGTAGTATTATTAGTAGTAGCTGTTGTTCTTGTAGTAGTAGTAGGGGTTGTTCTTGTAATACTAGTAGAAGTAGTGGTGGTTGTTCTTGTAGTAGTAGTAGTGGTTGTTCTTGTAGTAGTAGTCGTAGTAGTGGTGGTGGTTGTTCTTGTAGTAGTAGTAGTAGTGGTTTCACTTCTGGATGTAGTAGTGTTTGTTCTTGTAGTGGTAGTACTGGTTGTTGTTGTAATACTAGTAGTAGTAGTAGTGGTTGTTCTTGTAGTAGTAGTAGTGGTTGTTCTTGTAGTAGTAGTAGTGGTGCTGGTTGTTCTTGTAGTAGCAGTAGTAGTAGTGGTTTTACTTCTGGAAATAGTAGTGTTTGTTCTAGTAATGGTAGTACTGGTTGTTGTTGTAATACTAGTAATAGTAATAGTGGTTGTTCGTGTAGTAGTAGTAGTAGTGGTTTCTCTTGTAGTAGTAGTAGTGGTTGTTCTGGTAGTAGTAGTGGTTGTACTTGTAATAGTATTAGTAGCAGTTGTTCTTGTAGTAGTAGTAGTGGTTTTTCTTGTAATACTACTAATAGTAGTGGTTGTTCTTGTAGTAGAAGTAGGAGGAGGAGAAGCAGTGGTTGTTCTTGTAGCAGTAGTAGGGGTTATTCTTGTAGTAGTAGTTGTGGCTGTACTTTTAGAAGTAGTAGTGGTTGTTCTTGTAGTAGTAGTAGTAGTAGTAGTAGTAGTACTAGTAGTAGTAGTGGTTGTTCTTGTAGTAGTAGTAGTGGTTGTTCTTTTAGTAGTAGTAGTAGTAGTGGTTGTTCTTGTAGTAGTAGTAGTAGGAGAAGTAGTGGTTGTTCTTGTAGAAGTAGTAGTGGTTGTTCTTGTAGTAGTAGTAGTAGTAGTAGCGGTTGTTCTTGTAGTAGCAGTAGTAGTAGTGGTGGTTGTTCTTGTAGTAGTAGTGGTTGTTCTTGTAGTTGTAGTAGTGGTAGTTGTAGTGGTTGTTCTTGTAGAAGTAGTAGTGGTTGTTCTTGTAGTAGTAGTAGTGGTTTTTTTTGTAGTACTTGTAGTAGTAGTAGTGGTTGTTCTTGTAGTAGTAGTAGTGGTTGTTGTTTTAGTAGTAGTAGTGGTTCTACTTGTAGTAGTAGTAGTAGTAGTGGTTGATCTTGTAGTAGTAGTAGTAGTAGTAGCGGTTGTTCTTGTAGTAGTAGTAGTGGTTGTTCTTGTAGAAGTAGTAGTAGTGGTGGTTGTTCTTGTAGTAGTAGTGGTTGTTCTTGTAGTTGTAGTAGTGGTAGTTGTAGTGGTTGTTCTTGTAGTAGTAGTAGTGGTTGTTCTTGTAGTAGTAGTAGTAGTAGTAGAAGTGGTTTCTCTTGTAGTAGTAGTATTTGTTGTTGTAGTGGTGGTTGTTCTTGTAGTTGTATTAGTGGTAGTTGTAGTGGTTGTTCTTGTAGTAGTAGTAGTGGTTGTTCTTGTAGTAGTAGTAGTGGTGCTGGTTGTTCTTGTAGTAACAGTAGTAGTAGTGGTTTTACTTCTGGAAATAGTAGTGTTTGTTCTTGTAATGGTAGTACTGGTTGTTGTTGTAATACTAGTAATAGTAGTAGTGGTTGTTCCTGTAGTAGCAGTAGTGGTTTCTCTTGTAGTAGTAGTAGTGGTTGTTCTGGTAGTAGTAGTGGTTGTACTTGTAATAGTATTAGTAGCAGTTGTTCTTGTAGTAGTAGTAGTGGTTTTTCTTGTAATACTACTAGTAGTAGTGTTTGTTCTTGTAGTATAAGGAGTAGTAGGAGAAGCAGTGGTTGTTCTTGTAGCAGTAGTAGGGGTTATTCTTGTAGTAGTAGTTGTGGCTGTACTTTTAGAAGTAGTAGTGGTTGTTCTTGTAGTAGTAGTAGTAGTAGTAGTAGTAGTACTAGTAGTAGTAGTGGTTGTTCTTGTAGTAGTAGTAGTGGTTGTTCTTTTAGTAGTAGTAGTGGTTGTTCTTGTAGTAGTAGTAGTAGTAGTAGTAGGAGAAGTAGTGGTTGTTCTTGTAGAAGTAGTAGTGGTTGTTCTTGTAGTAGTAGTAGTAGTAGTAGCGGTTGTTCTTGTAGTAGCAGTAGTAGTAGTGGTGGTTGTTCTTGTAGTAGTAGTGGTTGTTCTTGTAGTTGTAGTAATGGTAGTTGTAGTGGTTGTTCTTGTAGAAGTAGTAGTGGTTGTTCTTGTAGTAGTAGTAGTGGTTTTTCTTGTAATACTTGTAGTAGTAGTAGTGGTTGTTCTTGTAGTACTAGTAGTGGTTGTTGTTTTAGTAGTAGTAGTGGTTCTACTTGTAGTAGTAGTAGTAGTAGTAGTGGTTGTTCTTGTAGTAGTAGTAGTAGTCGTGGTTGTACTTGTAGTAGTAGTAGTGGTTGTTCTTGTAGTAGTAGTAGTAGTAGTAGTAGTACTAGTAGTAGTAGTGGTTGTTCTTGTAGTAGTAGTAGTGGTTGTTCTTTTAGTAATAGTAGTATTAGTGGTTGTTCTTGTAGTAGTAGTAGTAGTAGTAGTAGTAGGAGAAGTAGTGGTTGTTCTTTTAGAAGTAGTAGTGGTTGTTCTTGTAGTAGTAGTAGTAGTAGTAGCGGTTGTTCTTGTAGTAGCAGTAGTAGTAGTGGTGGTTGTTCTTGTAGTTGTAGTAGTGGTAGTTGTAGTGGTTGTTCTTGTAGAAGTAGTAGTGGTTGTTCTTGTAGTAGTAGTAGTGGTTTTTCTTGTAATACTTGTAGTAGTAGTAGTGGTTGTTCTTGTAGTAGTAGTAGTGGTTGTTGTTTTAGTAGTAGTAGTGGTTCTACTTGTAGAAGTAGTAGTAGTAGTAGTAGTGGTTGATCTTGTAGTAGTAGTAGTAGTAGTGGCGGTTGTTCTTGTAGTAGTAGTAGTTGTTGTTCTTGTAGAAGTAGTAGTAGTGGTGGTTGTTCTTGTAGTAGTAGTGGTTGTTCTTGTAGTTGTAGTAGTGGTAGTTGTAGTGGTTGTTCTTGTAGTAGTAGTAGTAGTAGTAGAAGTGGTTTCTCTTGTAGTAGTAGTATTTGTTGTTGTAGTGGTGGTTGTTCTTGTAGTTGTAGTAGTGGTAGTTGTAGTGGTTGTTCTTGTAGTAGTAGTAGTGGTTGTTCTTGTAGTAGTAGTAGTGGTGCTGGTTGTTCTTGTAGTAACAGTAGTAGTAGTGGTTTTACTTCTGGAAATAGTAGTGTTTGTTCTTGTAATGGTAGTACTGGTTGTTGTTGTAATACTAGTAATAGTAGTAGTGGTTGTTCCTGTAGTAGCAGTAGTGGTTTCTCTTGTAGTAGTAGTAGTGGTTGTTCTGGTAGTAGTAGTGGTTGTACTTGTAATAGTATTAGTAGCAGTTGTTCTTGTAGTAGTAGTCGTGGTTTTTCTTGTAATGCTACTAGTAGTAGTGTTTGTTCTTGTAGTATAAGGAGTAGTAGGAGAAGCAGTGGTTGTTCTTGTAGCAGTAGTAGGGGTTATTCTTGTAGTAGTAGTTGTGGCTGTACTTTTAGAAGTAGTAGTGGTTGTTCTTGTAGTAGTAGTAGTAGTAGTAGTACTAGTAGTAGTAGTGGTTGTTCTTGTAGTAGTAGTAGTGGTTGTTCTTTTAGTAGAAGTAGTAGTAGTGGTTGTTCTTGTAGTAGTAGTAGTAGTAGTAGTAGGAGAAGTAGTGGTTGTACTTGTAGAAGTAGTAGTGGTTGTTCTTGTAGCAGTAGTAGTAGTAGTAGCGTTTGTTCTTGTAGTAGCAGTAGTAGTAGTGGTGGTTGTTCTTGTAGTAGTAGTGGTTGTTCTTGTAGTTGTAGTAATGGTAGTTGTAGTGGTTGTTCTTGTAGAAGTAGTAGTGGTTGTTCTTGTAGTAGTAGTAGTGGTTTTTCTTGTAATACTTGTAGTAGTAGTAGTGGTTGTTCTTGTAGTAGTAGTAGTGGTTGTTGTTTTAGTAGTAGTAGTGGTTCTACTTGTAGTAGTAGTAGTAGTAGTAGTAGTGGTTGTTCTTGTAGTAGTAGTAGTAGTCGTGGTTGTACTTGTAGTAGTAGTAGTGGTTGTTCTTGTAGTAGTAGTAGTAGTAGTAGTACTAGTAGTAGTAGTGGTTGTTCTTGTAGTAGTAGTAGTGGTTGTTCTTTTAGTAGTAGTAGTATTAGTGGTTGTTCTTGTAGTAGTAGTAGTAGTAGTAGTAGGAGAAGTAGTGGTTGTTCTTGTAGAAGTAGTAGTGGTTGTTCTTGTAGTAGTAGTAGTAGTAGTAGCGGTTGTTCTTGTAGTAGCAGTAGTAGTAGTGGTGGTTGTTCTTGTAGTAGTAGTGGTTGTTCCTGTAGTTGTAGTAGTGGTAGTTGTAGTGGTTGTTCTTGTAGAAGTAGTAGTGGTTGTTCTTGTAGTAGTAGTAGTGGTTTTTCTTGTAATACTTGTAGTAGTAGTAGTGGTTGTTCTTGTAGTAGTAGTAGTGGTTGTTGTTTTAGTAGTAGTAGTGGTTCTACTTGTAGAAGTAGTAGTAGTAGTAGTGGTTGATCTTGTAGTAGTAGTAGTAGTAGTAGTGGCGGTTGTTCTTGTAGTAGTAGTAGTGGTTGTTCTTGTAGAAGTAGTAGTAGTGGTGGTTGTTCTTGTAGTAGTAGTGGTTGTTCTTGTAGTTGTAGTAGTGGTAGTTTTAGTGGTTGTTCTTGTAGTAGTAGTAGTAGTGGTTGTTCTTGTAGTAGTAGTAGTAGTAGTAGTAGTAGTGGTTTCTCTTGTAGTAGTAGTATTTGTTGTTGTAGTGGTGGTTGTTCTTGTAGTTGTAGTAGTGGTAGTTGTAGTGGTTGTTCTTGTAGTAGTAGTAGTGGTTGTTCTTGTAGTAGTAGTAGTGGTGCTGGTTGTTCTTGTAGTAACAGTAGTAGCAGGGGTTTTACTTCTGGAAATAGTAGTGTTTGTTCTTGTAATGGTAGTACTGGTTGTTGTTGTAATACTAGTAATAGTAGTAGTGGTTGTTCCTGTAGTAGCAGTAGTGGTTTCTCTTGTAGTAGTAGTAGTGGTTGTTCTGGTAGTAGTAGTGGTTGTACTTGTAATAGTATTAGTAGCAGTTGTTCTTGTAGTAGTAGTAGTGGTTTTTCTTGTAATACTACTAGTAGTAGTGTTTGTTCTTGTAGTATAAGGAGTAGTAGGAGAAGCAGTGGTTGTTCTTGTAGCAGTAGTAGGGGTTATTCTTGTAGTAGTAGTTGTGGCTGTACTTTTAGAAGTATTAGTGGTTGTTCTTGTAGTAGTAGTAGTAGTAGTAGTACTAGTAGTAGTAGTGGTTGTTCTTGTAGTAGTAGTAGTGGTTGTTCTTTTAGTAGTAGTAGTAGTAGTGGTTGTTCTTGTAGTAGTAGTAGTAGTAGTAGGAGAAGTAGTGGTTGTTCTTGTAGAAGTAGTAGTGGTTGTTCTTGTAGTAGTAGTAGTAGTAGTAGCGGTTGTTCTTGTAGTAGCAGTAGTACTAGTGGTGGTTGTTCTTGTAGTAGTAGTGGTTGTTCTTGTAGTTGTAGTAATGGTAGTTGTAGTGGTTGTTCTTGTAGAAGTAGTAGTGGTTGTTCTTGTAGTAGTAGTAGTGGTTTTTCTTGTAATACTTGTAGTAGTAGTAGTGGTTGTTCTTGTAGTAGTAGTAGTGGTTGTTGTTTTAGTAGTAGTAGTGGTTCTACTTGTAGTAGTAGTAGTAGTAGTAGTGGTTGTTCTTGTAGTAGTAGTAGTAGTCGTGGTTGTACTTGTAGTAGTAGTAGTGGTTGTTCTTGTAGTAGTAGTAGTAGTAGTAGTACTAGTAGTAGTAGTGGTTGTTGTTGTAGTAGTAGTAGTGGTTGTTCTTTTAGTAGTAGTAGTATTAGTGGTTGTTCTTGTAGTAGTAGTAGTAGTAGTAGGAGAAGTAGTGGTTGTTCTTGTAGAAGTAGTAGTGGTTGTTCTTGTAGTAGTAGTAGTAGTAGCGGTTGTTCTTGTAGTAGCAGTAGTAGTAGTGGTGGTTGTTCTTGTAGTAGTAGTGGTTGTTCTTGTAGTTGTAGTAGTGGTAGTTGTAGTGGTTGTTCTTGTAGAAGTAGTAGTGGTTGTTCTTGTAGTAGTAGTAGTGGTTTTTCTTGTAATACTTGTAGTAGTAGTAGTGGTTGTTCTTGTAGTAGTAGTAGTGGTTGTTGTTTTAGTAGTAGTAGTGGTTCTACTTGTAGAAGTAGTAGTAGTAGTAGTAGTGGTTGATCTTGTAGTAGTAGTAGTAGTAGTGGCGGTTGTTCTTGTAGTAGTAGTAGTGGTTGTTCTTGTAGAAGTAGTAGTAGTGGTGGTTGTTCTTGTAGTAGTAGTGGTTGTTCTTGTAGTTGTAGTAGTGGTAGTTGTAGTGGTTGTTCTTGTAGTAGTAGTAGTAGTGGTTGTTCTTGTAGTAGTAGTAGTAGTAGTAGTAGTGGTTTCTCTTGTAGTAGTAGTATTTGTTGTTGTAGTGGTGGTTGTTCTTGTAGTAGTAGTGGTTGTTCTTGTAGTTGTAGTAGTGGCAGTTGTAGTGGTTGTTCTTGTAGTAGTAGTAGTGGTTGTTCTTGTAGTAGTAGTAGTGGTGCTGGTTGTTCTTGTAGTAGCAGTAGTAGTAGTGGTTTTACTTCTGGAAATAGTAGTGTTTGTTCTTGTAATGGTAGTACTGGTTGTTGTTGTAATACTAGTAATAGTAGTAGTGGTTGTTCCTGTAGTAGTAGTAGTGGTTTCTCTTGTAGTAGTAGTAGTGGTTGTTCTGGTAGTAGTAGTGGTTGTACTTGTAATAGCATTAGTAGCAGATGTTCTTGTAGTAGTAGTAGTGGTTTTTCTTGTAATACTACTAGTAGTAGTGGTTGTTCTTGTAGTAGAAGTAGTAGTAGGAGAAGCAGTGGTTGTTCTTGTAGCAGTAGTAGGGGTTATTCTTGTAGTAGTAGTTGTGGCTGTACTTTTAGAAGTAGTAGTGGTTGTTCTTGTAGTAGTAGTAGTAGTAGTAGTAGTAGTACTACTAATAGTAGTGGTTGTTCTTGTATTAGTATTAGTGGTTGTTCTTGTAGTAGTAGTAGTAGTAGTAGTAGTGGTTGTTCTTGTAGTAGTTGTAATGGCTCTACTTGTAGTAATAGTAGTGGTTGTCCTTGTAATAGTAGTATTAGTATTAGTAGTAGTGGTTGTTCTTGTATTAGTATTAGTGGTTGTTCTTGTAGCAGTAGTAGTAGTAGTAGTAGTAGTGGTGGTTGTTCTAGTATTAGTAGTAGTGTTTGTTCTTGTAGTAGTAGTAGCAGTAGTAGTAGTGGTTGTTCTTGTAGTAGTAGTAGTAGTAGTATTGGTTGTTCATGTAGTAGTCGTAGTAGTAGTATTAGTAGTGGTAGTAGTAGTGGTTTTTGATCTTGTAGTAGTAGTAGTGGTTGTTCTTGTAATAGTAGTAGTAGGAGAATCAGTGGTTGTTCTTGTAGTAGTAGTAGTTGGTTGTTCTTGTAGTTGTAGTAGTAGTAGTAGTAGTAGTGGTTGTATTTGTATTAGTAGTATTGGTTGTTCTTGTAGTAGTAGTAGTAGTAGTGGTTGTTCTTGTATTAGTAGTAGTAGTAGTACTAGTAGTGGTTGTTCTTGTAGTAGTAGTAGTGGTTGTTCTTGTAGTAGTAGTAGTAGTAGTAGTAGTAGTAGAAGTAGTGGTTGTTCTTGTAGAAGTAGTAGTAGTTGTTTTTGTAGTAGCAGTAGTAGTAGTGGTGGTTGTTATTGTAGTAGTAGTCGTTGTTCTGGTAGTTGTAGTAGTGGTAGTTGTAGTGGTTGTTCATGTAGAAGTAGTAGTGGTTGTTCTTGTAGTCGTAGTAGTGGCTTTTCTTGTAATACTTGTAGTAGTAGTAGTGGTTGTTCTTGTAATAGTAGTAGTGGTTGTTCTTGTAATACTAGTACAAGTAGTAGTGGTTGTTCTTGTCGAAGTGGTAGTGGTTGATCTTGTAGTAGTAGTAGTATTATTAGTAGTGGTGGTGGTTGTTCTTGTAGTAGTAGAAGTAGTGGTTGTTCTTGTAGTAGTAGTAGTAGGAGAAGCAGTGGTTGTTCTTGTAGTAGTAGTAGGGGTTGTTCTTGTAGTAGTAGTGGTGTTTGTACTTGTAGTATTAGAAGTGGTTGTTCTTGTAATACTAGTAGTAGTAGTAGTGGTTGTTCTTGTAATAGTAGTAGTGGGTCTACTGGTAGTAGCAGTAGTAGTAGTGGTCGTTCTTGTATTAGTAGTAGTGTTTGTTCTTGTAGTAGCAGTAGTAGTAGAAGTGGTGGTTGCCCGTGTATTAATAGTAGAGGTTTTTCTTGTAGTAGTAGTAGTAGTAGTGGTGGTTGTTCTTGTAGTAGTAATAGTGGTTATTCTCGTAGTAGTAGTATTAGGAGAAGCCGTGGTTGTTCTTTAAGTAGTAGCTGTGGTTGTTCTTGTAGTAGTAGTAAAGGTTGTTCTTGCAGTAGTAGTAGTAGTGGTGGTCGTTCTTGTAGTAGTAGTAGTGGTTGTTCTTGTAGTAGTAGTAGTAGGAGATGGAGTGGTTGATCTTGTAGAAGTAGTAGTGGTTGTTCTTGAAGTAGTAGTAGTAGGAGAAGCAGTGGTTGTTCTTGTAGTAGTAGTAGTGGTAGTTCTTGTAGTAGTAGTGGTAGTGCTTGTTCTTGAAGTAGTAGAAGTAGTGGTTGTTCTTGTATTAGTATTAGTGGTTGTTCTTGTAGTAGTAGTAGTAGTAGTAGTAGTAGTGGTTGTTCTTGTAGTAGTTGTAGTGGTTCTAGTTGTAGTAATCGTAGTGGTTGTCCTTGTAATAGTAGTATTAGTATTAGTAGTAGTGGTTGTTCTTGTAGTAGGAGTAGTAGAAGTAGTAGTAGTAGAAGTAGTAGTAGTAGTAGTAGTAGTGGTTGTTCTAGTATTAGTAGTGGAGGTTGTTCTTGTAGTAGTAGTAGTGGTTGTTCTTGTAATAGTAGTAGTAGGAGAAGCAGTGGTTTTTCTTGTAGTAGTAGTAGTGGTTGTTCTTGTAGTAGTAGTAGTAGATGTAGTGGTTTCTCTTGTAGTAGTAGTATTTGTTGTTGTTGTAGTAGTAGTGGTTGTACGTGTGGTAGTATTATTAGTAGTAGCTGTTGTTCTTGTAGTAGTAGTAGGGGTTGTTCTTGTAGTAGTAGTAGTAGGAGATGGAGTGGTTGATCTTGTAGAAGTAGTAGTGGTTGTTCTTGAAGTAGTAGTAGTAGGAGAAGCAGTGGTTGTTCTTGTAGTAGTAGTAGTGGTAGTTCTTGTAGTAGTAGTGGTAGTGCTTGTTCTTGAAGTAGTAGAAGTAGTGGTTGTTCTTGTATTAGTATTAGTGGTTGTTCTTGTAGTAGTAGTAGTAGTAGTAGTAGTAGTGGTTGTTCTTGTAGTAGTTGTAGTGGTTCTAGTTGTAGTAATCGTAGTGGTTGTCCTTGTAATAGTAGTATTAGTATTAGTAGTAGTGGTTGTTCTTGTAGTAGGAGTAGTAGAAGTAGTAGTAGTAGAAGTAGTAGTAGTAGTAGTAGTAGTGGTTGTTCTAGTATTAGTAGTGGAGGTTGTTCTTGTAGTAGTAGTAGTGGTTGTTCTTGTAATAGTAGTAGTAGGAGAAGCAGTGGTTTTTCTTGTAGTAGTAGTAGTGGTTGTTCTTGTAGTAGTAGTAGTAGATGTAGTGGTTTCTCTTGTAGTAGTAGTATTTGTTGTTGTTGTAGTAGTAGTGGTTGTACGTGTGGTAGTATTATTAGTAGTAGCTGTTGTTCTTGTAGTAGTAGTAGGGGTTGTTCTTGTAATACTAGTAGAAGTAGTGGTGGTTGTTCTTGTAGTAGTAGTAGTGGTTGTTCTTGTAGTAGTAGTCGTAGTAGTGGTGGTGGTTGTTCTTGTAGTAGTAGTAGTGGTTTCACTTCTGGATGTAGTAGTGTTTGTTGTTGTAGTGGTAGTACTGGTTGTTGTTGTAATACTAGTAGTAGTAGTAGTGGTTGTTCTTGTAGTAGTAGTAGTGGTTGTTCTTGTAGTAGTAGTAGTGGTGCTGGTTGTTCTTGTAGTAGCAGTAGTAGTAGTGGTTTTACTTCTGGAAATAGTAGTGTTTGTTCTTGTAATGGTAGTACTGGTTGTTGTTGTAATACTAGTAATAGTAATAGTGGTTGTTCGTGTAGTAGTAGTAGTAGTGGTTTCTCTTGTAGTAGTAGTAGTGGTTGTTCTGGTAGTAGTAGTGGTTGTACTTGTAATAGTATTAGTAGCAGTTGTTCTTGTAGTAGTAGTAGTGGTTTTTCTTGTAATACTACTAATAGTAGTGGTTGTTCTTGTAGTAGTAGTAGTAGTAGTAGTAGGAGAAGTAGTGGTTGTTCTTGTAGAAGTAGTAGTGGTTGTTCTTGTAGTAGTAGTAGTAGTAGTAGCGGTTGTTCTTGTAGTAGCAGTAGTAGTAGTGGTGGTTGTTCTTGTAGTAGTAGTGGTTGTTCTTGTAGTTGTAGTAATGGTAGTTGTAGTGGTTGTTCTTGTAGAAGTAGTAGTGGTTGTTCTTGTAGTAGTAGTAGTGGTTTTTCTTGTAATACTTGTAGTAGTAGTAGTGGTTGTTCTTGTAGTACTAGTAGTGGTTGTTGTTTTAGTAGTAGTAGTGGTTCTACTTGTAGTAGTAGTAGTAGTAGTAGTGGTTGTTCTTGTAGTAGTAGTAGTAGTCGTGGTTGTACTTGTAGTAGTAGTAGTGGTTGTTCTTGTAGTAGTAGTAGTAGTAGTAGTAGTACTAGTAGTAGTAGTGGTTGTTCTTGTAGTAGTAGTAGTGGTTGTTCTTTTAGTAGTAGTAGTATTAGTGGTTGTTCTTGTAGTAGTAGTAGTAGTAGTAGTAGTAGGAGAAGTAGTGGTTGTTCTTGTAGAAGTAGTAGTGGTTGTTCTTGTAGTAGTAGTAGTAGTAGTAGCGGTTGTTCTTGTAGTAGCAGTAGTAGTAGTGGTGGTTGTTCTTGTAGTTGTAGTAGTGGTAGTTGTAGTGGTTGTTCTTGTAGAAGTAGTAGTGGTTGTTCTTGTAGTAGTAGTAGTGGTTTTTCTTGTAATACTTGTAGTAGTAGTAGTGGTTGTTCTTGTAGTAGTAGTAGTGGTTGTTGTTTTAGTAGTAGTAGTGGTTCTACTTGTAGAAGTAGTAGTAGTAGTAGTAGTGGTTGATCTTGTAGTAGTAGTAGTAGTAGTAGTGGCGGTTGTTCTTGTAGTAGTAGTAGTTGTTGTTCTTGTAGAAGTAGTAGTAGTGGTGGTTGTTCTTGTAGTAGTAGTGGTTGTTCTTGTAGTTGTAGTAGTGGTAGTTGTAGTGGTTGTTCTTGTAGTAGTAGTAGTAGTAGTAGAAGTGGTTTCTCTTGTAGTAGTAGTATTTGTTGTTGTAGTGGTGGTTGTTCTTGTAGTTGTAGTAGTGGTAGTTGTAGTGGTTGTTCTTGTAGTAGTAGTAGTGGTTGTTCTTGTAGTAGTAGTAGTGGTGCTGGTTGTTCTTGTAGTAACAGTAGTAGTAGTGGTTTTACTTCTGGAAATAGTAGTGTTTGTTCTTGTAATGGTAGTACTGGTTGTTGTTGTAATACTAGTAATAGTAGTAGTGGTTGTTCCTGTAGTAGCAGTAGTGGTTTCTCTTGTAGTAGTAGTAGTGGTTGTTCTTTTAGAAGTAGTAGTGGTTGTTCTTGTAGTAGTAGTAGTAGTAGTAGTACTAGTAGTAGTAGTGGTTGTTCTTGTAGTAGTAGTAGTGGTTGTTCTTTTAGTAGAAGTAGTAGTAGTGGTTGTTCTTGTAGTAGTAGTAGTAGTAGTAGTAGGAGAAGTAGTGGTTGTACTTGTAGAAGTAGTAGTGGTTGTTCTTGTAGCAGTAGTAGTAGTAGTAGCGTTTGTTCTTGTAGTAGCAGTAGTAGTAGTGGTGGTTGTTCTTGTAGTAGTAGTGGTTGTTCTTGTAGTTGTAGTAATGGTAGTTGTAGTGGTTGTTCTTGTAGAAGTAGTAGTGGTTGTTCTTGTAGTAGTAGTAGTGGTTTTTCTTGTAATACTTGTAGTAGTAGTAGTGGTTGTTCTTGTAGTAGTAGTAGTGGTTGTTGTTTTAGTAGTAGTAGTGGTTCTACTTGTAGTAGTAGTAGTAGTAGTAGTAGTGGTTGTTCTTGTAGTAGTAGTAGTAGTCGTGGTTGTACTTGTAGTAGTAGTAGTGGTTGTTCTTGTAGTAGTAGTAGTAGTAGTACTAGTAGTAGTAGTGGTTGTTCTTGTAGTAGTAGTAGTGGTTGTTCTTTTAGTAGTAGTAGTATTAGTGGTTGTTCTTGTAGTAGTAGTAGTAGTAGTAGTAGGAGAAGTAGTGGTTGTTCTTGTAGAAGTAGTAGTGGTTGTTCTTGTAGTAGTAGTAGTAGTAGTAGCGGTTGTTCTTGTAGTAGCAGTAGTAGTAGTGGTGGTTGTTCTTGTAGTAGTAGTGGTTGTTCCTGTAGTTGTAGTAGTGGTAGTTGTAGTGGTTGTTCTTGTAGAAGTAGTAGTGGTTGTTCTTGTAGTAGTAGTAGTGGTTTTTCTTGTAATACTTGTAGTAGTAGTAGTGGTTGTTCTTGTAGTAGTAGTAGTGGTTGTTGTTTTAGTAGTAGTAGTGGTTCTACTTGTAGAAGTAGTAGTAGTAGTAGTGGTTGATCTTGTAGTAGTAGTAGTAGTAGTAGTGGCGGTTGTTCTTGTAGTAGTAGTAGTGGTTGTTCTTGTAGAAGTAGTAGTAGTGGTGGTTGTTCTTGTAGTAGTAGTGGTTGTTCTTGTAGTTGTAGTAGTGGTAGTTTTAGTGGTTGTTCTTGTAGTAGTAGTAGTAGTGGTTGTTCTTGTAGTAGTAGTAGTAGTAGTAGTAGTAGTGGTTTCTCTTGTAGTAGTAGTATTTGTTGTTGTAGTGGTGGTTGTTCTTGTAGTTGTAGTAGTGGTAGTTGTAGTGGTTGTTCTTGTAGTAGTAGTAGTGGTTGTTCTTGTAGTAGTAGTAGTGGTGCTGGTTGTTCTTGTAGTAACAGTAGTAGCAGGGGTTTTACTTCTGGAAATAGTAGTGTTTGTTCTTGTAATGGTAGTACTGGTTGTTGTTGTAATACTAGTAATAGTAGTAGTGGTTGTTCCTGTAGTAGCAGTAGTGGTTTCTCTTGTAGTAGTAGTAGTGGTTGTTCTGGTAGTAGTAGTGGTTGTACTTGTAATAGTATTAGTAGCAGTTGTTCTTGTAGTAGTAGTAGTGGTTTTTCTTGTAATACTACTAGTAGTAGTGTTTGTTCTTGTAGTATAAGGAGTAGTAGGAGAAGCAGTGGTTGTTCTTGTAGCAGTAGTAGGGGTTATTCTTGTAGTAGTAGTTGTGGCTGTACTTTTAGAAGTATTAGTGGTTGTTCTTGTAGTAGTAGTAGTAGTAGTAGTACTAGTAGTAGTAGTGGTTGTTCTTGTAGTAGTAGTAGTGGTTGTTCTTTTAGTAGTAGTAGTAGTAGTGGTTGTTCTTGTAGTAGTAGTAGTAGTAGTAGGAGAAGTAGTGGTTGTTCTTGTAGAAGTAGTAGTGGTTGTTCTTGTAGTAGTAGTAGTAGTAGTAGCGGTTGTTCTTGTAGTAGCAGTAGTACTAGTGGTGGTTGTTCTTGTAGTAGTAGTGGTTGTTCTTGTAGTTGTAGTAATGGTAGTTGTAGTGGTTGTTCTTGTAGAAGTAGTAGTGGTTGTTCTTGTAGTAGTAGTAGTGGTTTTTCTTGTAATACTTGTAGTAGTAGTAGTGGTTGTTCTTGTAGTAGTAGTAGTGGTTGTTGTTTTAGTAGTAGTAGTGGTTCTACTTGTAGTAGTAGTAGTAGTAGTAGTGGTTGTTCTTGTAGTAGTAGTAGTAGTCGTGGTTGTACTTGTAGTAGTAGTAGTGGTTGTTCTTGTAGTAGTAGTAGTAGTAGTAGTACTAGTAGTAGTAGTGGTTGTTGTTGTAGTAGTAGTAGTGGTTGTTCTTTTAGTAGTAGTAGTATAAGTGGTTGTTCTTGTAGTAGTAGTAGTAGTAGTAGGAGAAGTAGTGGTTGTTCTTGTAGAAGTAGTAGTGGTTGTTCTTGTAGTAGTAGTAGTAGTAGCGGTTGTTCTTGTAGTAGCAGTAGTAGTAGTGGTGGTTGTTCTTGTAGTAGTAGTGGTTGTTCTTGTAGTTGTAGTAGTGGTAGTTGTAGTGGTTGTTCTTGTAGAAGTAGTAGTGGTTGTTCTTGTAGTAGTAGTAGTGGTTTTTCTTGTAATACTTGTAGTAGTAGTAGTGGTTGTTCTTGTAGTAGTAGTAGTGGTTGTTGTTTTAGTAGTAGTAGTGGTTCTACTTGTAGAAGTAGTAGTAGTAGTAGTAGTGGTTGATCTTGTAGTAGTAGTAGTAGTAGTGGCGGTTGTTCTTGTAGTAGTAGTAGTGGTTGTTCTTGTAGAAGTAGTAGTAGTGGTGGTTGTTCTTGTAGTAGTAGTGGTTGTTCTTGTAGTTGTAGTAGTGGTAGTTGTAGTGGTTGTTCTTGTAGTAGTAGTAGTAGTGGTTGTTCTTGTAGTAGTAGTAGTAGTAGTAGTAGTGGTTTCTCTTGTAGTAGTAGTATTTGTTGTTGTAGTGGTGGTTGTTCTTGTAGTAGTAGTGGTTGTTCTTGTAGTTGTAGTAGTGGCAGTTGTAGTGGTTGTTCTTGTAGTAGTAGTAGTGGTTGTTCTTGTAGTAGTAGTAGTGGTGCTGGTTGTTCTTGTAGTAGCAGTAGTAGTAGTGGTTTTACTTCTGGAAATAGTAGTGTTTGTTCTTGTAATGGTAGTACTGGTTGTTGTTGTAATACTAGTAATAGTAGTAGTGGTTGTTCCTGTAGTAGTAGTAGTGGTTTCTCTTGTAGTAGTAGTAGTGGTTGTTCTGGTAGTAGTAGTGGTTGTACTTGTAATAGCATTAGTAGCAGATGTTCTTGTAGTAGTAGTAGTGGTTTTTCTTGTAATACTACTAGTAGTAGTGGTTGTTCTTGTAGTAGAAGTAGTAGTAGGAGAAGCAGTGGTTGTTCTTGTAGCAGTAGTAGGGGTTATTCTTGTAGTAGTAGTTGTGGCTGTACTTTTAGAAGTAGTAGTGGTTGTTCTTGTAGTAGTAGTAGTAGTAGTAGTAGTAGTAGTACTACTACTAATAGTAGTGGTTGTTCTTGTATTAGTATTAGTGGTTGTTCTTGTAGTAGTAGTAGTAGTAGTAGTAGTGGTTGTTCTTGTAGTAGTTGTAATGGCTCTACTTGTAGTAATAGTAGTGGTTGTCCTTGTAATAGTAGTATTAGTATTAGTAGTAGTGGTTGTTCTTGTATTAGTATTAGTGGTTGTTCTTGTAGCAGTAGTAGTAGTAGTAGTAGTAGTGGTGGTTGTTCTAGTATTAGTAGTAGTGTTTGTTCTTGTAGTAGTAGTAGCAGTAGTAGTAGTGGTTGTTCTTGTAGTAGTAGTAGTAGTAGTATTGGTTGTTCATGTAGTAGTCGTAGTAGTAGTATTAGTAGTGGTAGTAGTAGTGGTTTTTGATCTTCTAGTAGTAGTAGTGGTTGTTCTTGTAATAGTAGTAGTAGGAGAATCAGTGGTTGTTCTTGTAGTAGTAGTAGTTGGTTGTTCTTGTAGTTGTAGTAGTAGTAGTAGTAGTAGTGGTTGTATTTGTATTAGTAGTATTGGTTGTTCTTGTAGTAGTAGTAGTAGTAGTGGTTGTTCTTGTATTAGTAGTAGTAGTAGTACTAGTAGTGGTTGTTCTTGTAGTAGTAGTAGTGGTTGTTCTTGTAGTAGTAGTAGTAGTAGTAGTAGTAGTAGAAGTAGTGGTTGTTCTTGTAGAAGTAGTAGTAGTTGTTTTTGTAGTAGCAGTAGTAGTAGTGGTGGTTGTTATTGTAGTAGTAGTCGTTGTTCTGGTAGTTGTAGTAGTGGTAGTTGTAGTGGTTGTTCATGTAGAAGTAGTAGTGGTTGTTCTTGTAGTCGTAGTAGTGGCTTTTCTTGTAATACTTGTAGTAGTAGTAGTGGTTGTTCTTGTAATAGTAGTAGTGGTTGTTCTTGTAATACTAGTACAAGTAGTAGTGGTTGTTCTTGTCGAAGTGGTAGTGGTTGATCTTGTAGTAGTAGTAGTATTAGTAGTAGTGGTGGTGGTTGTTCTTGTAGTAGTAGAAGTAGTGGTTGTTCTTGTAGTAGTAGTAGTAGGAGAAGCAGTGGTTGTTCTTGTAGTAGTAGTAGGGGTTGTTCTTGTAGTAGTAGTGGTGTTTGTACTTGTAGTATTAGAAGTGGTTGTTCTTGTAATACTAGTAGTAGTAGTAGTGGTTGTTCTTGTAATAGTAGTAGTGGGTCTACTGGTAGTAGCAGTAGTAGTAGTGGTCGTTCTTGTATTAGTAGTAGTGTTTGTTCTTGTAGTAGCAGTAGTAGTAGAAGTGGTGGTTGCCCGTGTATTAATAGTAGAGGTTTTTCTTGTAGTAGTAGTAGTAGTAGTGGTGGTTGTTCTTGTAGTAGTAATAGTGGTTATTCTCGTAGTAGTAGTATTAGGAGAAGCCGTGGTTGTTCTTTAAGTAGTAGCTGTGGTTGTTCTTGTAGTAGTAGTAAAGGTTGTTCTTGCAGTAGTAGTAGTAGTGGTGGTCGTTCTTGTAGTAGTAGTAGTGGTTGTTCTTGTAGTAGTAGTAGTAGGAGATGGAGTGGTTGATCTTGTAGAAGTAGTAGTGGTTGTTCTTGAAGTAGTAGTAGTAGGAGAAGCAGTGGTTGTTCTTGTAGTAGTAGTAGTGGTAGTTCTTGTAGTAGTAGTGGTAGTGCTTGTTCTTGAAGTAGTAGAAGTAGTGGTTGTTCTTGTATTAGTATTAGTGGTTGTTCTTGTAGTAGTAGTAGTAGTAGTAGTAGTAGTGGTTGTTCTTGTAGTAGTTGTAGTGGTTCTAGTTGTAGTAATCGTAGTGGTTGTCCTTGTAATAGTAGTATTAGTATTAGTAGTAGTGGTTGTTCTTGTAGTAGGAGTAGTAGAAGTAGTAGTAGTAGAAGTAGTAGTAGTAGTAGTAGTAGTGGTTGTTCTAGTATTAGTAGTGGAGGTTGTTCTTGTAGTAGTAGTAGTGGTTGTTCTTGTAATAGTAGTAGTAGGAGAAGCAGTGGTTTTTCTTGTAGTAGTAGTAGTGGTTGTTCTTGTAGTAGTAGTAGTAGATGTAGTGGTTTCTCTTGTAGTAGTAGTATTTGTTGTTGTTGTAGTAGTAGTGGTTGTACGTGTGGTAGTATTATTAGTAGTAGCTGTTGTTCTTGTAGTAGTAGTAGGGGTTGTTCTTGTAATACTAGTAGAAGTAGTGGTGGTTGTTCTTGTAGTAGTAGTAGTGGTTGTTCTTGTAGTAGTAGTCGTAGTAGTGGTGGTGGTTGTTCTTGTAGTAGTAGTAGTGGTTTCACTTCTGGATGTAGTAGTGTTTGTTGTTGTAGTGGTAGTACTGGTTGTTGTTGTAATACTAGTAGTAGTAGTAGTGGTTGTTCTTGTAGTAGTAGTAGTGGTTGTTCTTGTAGTAGTAGTAGTGGTGCTGGTTGTTCTTGTAGTAGCAGTAGTAGTAGTGGTTTTACTTCTGGAAATAGTAGTGTTTGTTCTTGTAATGGTAGTACTGGTTGTTGTTGTAATACTAGTAATAGTAATAGTGGTTGTTCGTGTAGTAGTAGTAGTAGTGGTTTCTCTTGTAGTAGTAGTAGTGGTTGTTCTGGTAGTAGTAGTGGTTGTACTTGTAATAGTATTAGTAGCAGTTGTTCTTGTAGTAGTAGTAGTGGTTTTTCTTGTAATACTACTAATAGTAGTGGTTGTTCTTGTAGTAGAAGTAGTAGGAGGAGAAGCAGTGGTTGTTCTTGTAGCAGTAGTAGGGGTTATTCTTGTAGTAGTAGTTGTGGCTGTACTTTTAGAAGTAGTAGTGGTTGTTCTTGTAGTAGTAGTAGTAGTAGTAGTAGTAGTAGTAGTACTAGTAGTAGTAGTGGTTGTTCTTGTAGTAGTAGTAGTGGTTGTTCTTTTAGTAGTAGTAGTAGTAGTGGTTGTTCTTGTAGTAGTAGTAGTAGGAGAAGTAGTGGTTGTTCTTGTAGAAGTAGTAGTGGTTGTTCTTGTAGTAGTAGTAGTAGTAGCGGTTGTTCTTGTAGTAGCAGTAGTAGTAGTGGTGGTTGTTCTTGTAGTAGTAGTGGTTGTTCTTGTAGTTGTAGTAGTGGTAGTTGTAGTCGTTGTTCTTGTAGAAGTAGTAGTGGTTGTTCTTGTAGTAGTAGTAGTGTTTTTTTTTGTAGTACTTGTAGTAGTAGTAGTGGTTGTTCTTGTAGTAGTAGTAGTGGTTGTTGTTTTAGTAGTAGTAGTGGTTCTAATTGTAGTAGTAGTAGTAGTAGTAGTAGTGGTTGATCTTGTAGTAGTAGTAGTAGTAGTAGCGGTTGTTCTTGTAGTAGTAGTAGTGGTTGTTCTTGTAGAAGTAGTAGTAGTGGTGGTTGTTCTTGTAGTAGTAGTGGTTGTTCTTGTAGTTGTAGTAGTGGTAGTTGTAGTGGTTGTTCTTGTAGTAGTAGTAGTGGTTGTTCTTGTAGTAGTAGTAGTAGTAGTAGAAGTGGTTTCTCTTGTAGTAGTAGTATTTGTTGTTGTAGTGGTGGTTGTTCTTGTAGTTGTAGTAGTGGTAGTTGTAGTGGTTGTTCTTGTAGTAGTAGTAGTGGTTGTTCTTGTAGTAGTAGTAGTGGTGCTGGTTGTTCTTGTAGTAACAGTAGTAGTAGTGGTTTTACTTCTGGAAATAGTAGTGTTTGTTCTTGTAATGGTAGTACTGGTTGTTGTTGTAATACTAGTAATAGTAGTAGTGGTTGTTCCTGTAGTAGCAGTAGTGGTTTCTCTTGTAGTAGTAGTAGTGGTTGTTCTGGTAGTAGTAGTGGTTGTACTTGTAATAGTATTAGTAGCAGTTGTTCTTGTAGTAGTAGTAGTGGTTTTTCTTGTAATACTACTAGTAGTAGTGTTTGTTCTTGTAGTATAAGGAGTAGTAGGAGAAGCAGTGGTTGTTCTTGTAGCAGTAGTAGGGGTTATTCTTGTAGTAGTAGTTGTGGCTGTACTTTTAGAAGTAGTAGTGGTTGTTCTTGTAGTAGTAGTAGTAGTAGTAGTAGTACTACTAGTTGTAGTGGTTGTTCTTGTAGTAGTAGTAGTGGTTGTTCTTTTAGTAGTAGTAGTGGTTGTTCTTGTAGTAGTAGTAGTAGTAGGAGAAGTAGTGGTTGTTCTTGTAGAAGTAGTAGTGGTTGTTCTTGTAGTAGTAGTAGTAGTAGTAGCGGTTGTTCTTGTAGTAGCAGTAGTAGTAGTGTTGGTTGTTCTTGTAGTAGTAGTGCTTGTTCTTGTAGTTGTAGTAATGGTAGTTGTAGTGGTTGTTCTTGTAGAAGTAGTAGTGGTTGTTCTTGTAGTAGTAGTAGTGGTTTTTCTTGTAATACTTGTAGTAGTAGTAGTGGTTGTTCTTGTAGTACTAGTAGTGGTTGTTGTTTTAGTAGTAGTAGTGGTTCTACTTGTAGTAGTAGTAGTAGTAGTAGTGGTTGTTCTTGTAGTAGTAGTAGTAGTCGTGGTTGTACTTGTAGTAGTAGTAGTGGTTGTTCTTGTAGTAGTAGTAGTAGTAGTAGTAGTACTAGTAGTAGTAGTGGTTGTTCTTGCAGTAGTAGTAGTGGTTGTTCTTTTAGTAGTAGTAGTATTAGTGGTTGTTCTTGTAGTAGTAGCAGTAGTAGTAGTAGTAGTAGGAGAAGTAGTGGTTGTTCTTTTAGAAGTAGTAGTGGTTGTTCTTGTAGTAGTAGTAGTAGTAGTAGCGGTTGTTCTTGTAGTAGCAGTAGTAGTAGTGGTGGTTGTTCTTGTAGTAGTAGTGGTTGTTCTTGTAGTTGTAGTAGTGGTAGTTGTAGTGGTTGTTCTTGTAGAAGTAGTAGTGGTTGTTCTTGTAGTAGTAGTAGTGGTTGTTGTTTTAGTAGTAGTAGTGGTTCTACTTGTAGAAGTAGTAGTAGTAGTAGTAGTGGTTGATCTTGTAGTAGTAGTAGTAGTAGTAGTGGCGGTTGTTCTTGTAGTAGTAGTAGTTGTTGTTCTTGTAGAAGTAGTAGTAGTGGTGGTTGTTCTTGTAGTAGTAGTGGTTGTTCTTGTAGTTGTAGTAGTGGTAGTTGTAGTGGTTGTTCTTGTAGTAGTAGTAGTAGTAGTAGAAGTGGTTTCTCTTGTAGTAGTAGTATTTGTTGTTGTAGTGGTGGTTGTTCTTGTAGTTGTAGTAGTGGTAGTTGTAGTGGTTGTTCTTGTAGTAGTAGTAGTGGTTGTTCTTGTAGTAGTAGTAGTGGTGCTGGTTGTTCTTGTAGTAACAGTAGTAGTAGTGGTTTTACTTCTGGAAATAGTAGTGTTTGTTCTTGTAATGGTAGTACTGGTTGTTGTTGTAATACTAGTAATAGTAGTAGTGGTTGTTCGTGTAGTAGCAGTAGTGGTTTCTCTTGTAGTAGTAGTAGTGGTTGTTCTGGTAGTAGTAGTGGTTGTACTTGTAATAGTATTAGTAGCAGTTGTTCTTGTAGTAGTAGTCGTGGTTTTTCTTGTAATACTACTAGTAGTAGTGTTTGTTCTTGTAGTATAAGGAGTAGTAGGAGAAGCAGTGGTTGTTCTTGTAGCAGTAGTAGGGGTTATTCTTGTAGTAGTAGTTGTGGCTGTACTTTTAGAAGTAGTAGTGGTTGTTCTTGTAGTAGTAGTAGTAGTAGTAGTAGTACTAGTAGTAGTAGTGGTTGTTCTTGTAGTAGTAGTAGTGGTTGTTCTTTTAGTAGAAGTAGTAGTAGTGGTTGTTCTTGTAGTAGTAGTAGTAGTAGTAGTAGGAGAAGTAGTGGTTGTACTTGTAGAAGTAGTAGTGGTTGTTCTTGTAGCAGTAGTAGTAGTAGTAGCGGTTGTTCTTGTAGTAGCAGTAGTAGTAGTGGTGGTTGTTCTTGTAGTAGTAGTGGTTGTTCTTGTAGTTGTAGTAATGGTAGTTGTAGTGGTTGTTCTTGTAGAAGTAGTAGTGGTTGTTCTTGTAGTAGTGGTTTTTCTTGTAATACTTGTAGTAGTAGTAGTGGTTGTTCTTGTAGTAGTAGTAGTGGTTGTTGTTTTAGTAGTAGTAGTGGTTCTACTTGTAGTAGTAGTAGTAGTAGTAGTGGTTGCTCTTGTAGTAGTAGTAGTAGTCGTGGTTGTACTTGTAGTAGTAGTAGTGGTTGTTCTTGTAGTAGTAGTAGTAGGAGTAGTAGTACTAGTAGTAGTAGTGGTTGTTCTTGTAGTAGTAGTAGTGGTTGTTCTTTTAGTAGTAGTAGTATTAGTGGTTGTTCTTGTAGTAGTAGTAGTAGTAGTAGGAGAAGTAGTGGTTGTTCTTGTAGAAGTAGTAGTGGTTGTTCTTGTAGTAGTAGTAGTAGTAGTAGCGGTTGTTCTTGTAGTAGCAGTAGTAGTAGTGGTGGTTGTTCTTGTAGTAGTAGTGGTTGTTCCTGTAGTTGTAGTAGTGGTAGTTGTAGTGGTTGTTCTTGTAGTAGTAGTAGTGGTTTTTCTTGTAATACTTGTAGTAGTAGTAGTGGTTGTTCTTGTAGTAGTAGTAGTGGTTGTTGTTTTAGTAGTAGTAGTGGTTCTACTTGTAGAAGTAGTAGTAGTAGTAGTGGTTGATCTTGTAGTAGTAGTAGTAGTAGTAGTGGCGGTTGTTCTTGTAGTAGTAGTAGTGGTTGTTCTTGTAGAAGTAGTAGTAGTGGTGGTTGTTCTTGTAGCAGTAGTGGTTGTTCTTGTAGTTGTAGTAGTGGTAGTTTTAGTGGTTGTTCTTGTAGTAGTAGTAGTAGTGGTTGTTCTTGTAGTAGTAGTAGTAGTAGTAGTAGTGGTTTCTCTTGTAGTAGTAGTATTTGTTGTTGTAGTGGTGGTTGTTCTTGTAGTTGTAGTAGTGGTAGTTGTAGTGGTTGTTCTTGTAGTAGTAGTAGTGGTTGTTCTTGTAGTAGTAGTAGTGGTGCTGGTTGTTCTTGTAGTAACAGTAGTAGCAGGGGTTTTACTTCTGGAAATAGTAGTGTTTGTTCTTGTAATGGTAGTACTGGTTGTTGTTGTAATACTAGTAATAGTAGTAGTGGTTGTTCCTGTAGTAGCAGTAGTGGTTTCTCTTGTAGTAGTAGTAGTGGTTGTTCTGGTTGTAGTAGTGGTTGTACTTTTAATAGTATTAGTAGCAGTTGTTCTTGTAGTAGTAGTAGTGGTTTTTCTTGTAATACTACTAGTAGTAGTGTTTGTTCTTGTAGTATAAGGAGTAGTAGGAGAAGCAGTGGTTGTTCTTGTAGCAGTAGTAGGGGTTATTCTTGTAGTAGTAGTTGAAGCTGTACTTTTAGAAGTAGTAGTGGTTGTTCTTGTAGTAGTAGTAGTAGTAGTAGTAGTACTACTAGTTGTAGTGGTTGTTCTTGTAGTAGTAGTAGTGGTTGTTCTTTTAGTAGTAGTAGTGGTTGTTCTTGTAGTAGTAGTAGTAGTAGGAGAAGTAGTGGTTGTTCTTGTAGAAGTAGTAGTGGTTGTTCTTGTAGTAGTAGTAGTAGTAGTAGCGGTTGTTCTTGTAGTAGCAGTAGTAGTAGTGTTGGTTGTTCTTGTAGTAGTAGTGCTTGTTCTTGTAGTTGTAGTAATGGTAGTTGTAGTGGTTGTTCTTGTAGAAGTAGTAGTGGTTGTTCTTGTAGTAGTAGTAGTGGTTTTTCTTGTAATACTTGTAGTAGTAGTAGTGGTTGTTCTTGTAGTACTAGTAGTGGTTGTTGTTTTAGTAGTAGTAGTGGTTCTACTTGTAGTAGTAGTAGTAGTAGTAGTGGTTGTTCTTGTAGTAGTAGTAGTAGTCGTGGTTGTACTTGTAGTAGTAGTAGTGGTTGTTCTTGTAGTAGTAGTAGTAGTAGTAGTACTAGTAGTAGTAGTGGTTGTTCTTGCAGTAGTAGTAGTGGTTGTTCTTTTAGTAGTAGTAGTATTAGTGGTTGTTCTTGTAGTAGTAGCAGTAGTAGTAGTAGTAGTAGGAGAAGTAGTGGTTGTTCTTTTAGAAGTAGTAGTGGTTGTTCTTGTAGTAGTAGTAGTAGTAGTAGCGGTTGTTCTTGTAGTAGCAGTAGTAGTAGTGGTGGTTGTTCTTGTAGTAGTAGTGGTTGTTCTTGTAGTTGTAGTAGTGGTAGTTGTAGTGGTTGTTCTTGTAGAAGTAGTAGTGGTTGTTCTTGTAGTAGTAGTAGTGGTTGTTGTTTTAGTAGTAGTAGTGGTTCTACTTGTAGAAGTAGTAGTAGTAGTAGTAGTGGTTGATCTTGTAGTAGTAGTAGTAGTAGTAGTGGCGGTTGTTCTTGTAGTAGTAGTAGTTGTTGTTCTTGTAGAAGTAGTAGTAGTGGTGGTTGTTCTTGTAGTAGTAGTGGTTGTTCTTGTAGTTGTAGTAGTGGTAGTTGTAGTGGTTGTTCTTGTAGTAGTAGTAGTAGTAGTAGAAGTGGTTTCTCTTGTAGTAGTAGTATTTGTTGTTGTAGTGGTGGTTGTTCTTGTAGTTGTAGTAGTGGTAGTTGTAGTGGTTGTTCTTGTAGTAGTAGTAGTGGTTGTTCTTGTAGTAGTAGTAGTGGTGCTGGTTGTTCTTGTAGTAACAGTAGTAGTAGTGGTTTTACTTCTGGAAATAGTAGTGTTTGTTCTTGTAATGGTAGTACTGGTTGTTGTTGTAATACTAGTAATAGTAGTAGTGGTTGTTCCTGTAGTAGCAGTAGTGGTTTCTCTTGTAGTAGTAGTAGTGGTTGTTCTGGTAGTAGTAGTGGTTGTACTTGTAATAGTATTAGTAGCAGTTGTTCTTGTAGTAGTAGTCGTGGTTTTTCTTGTAATACTACTAGTAGTAGTGTTTGTTCTTGTAGTATAAGGAGTAGTAGGAGAAGCAGTGGTTGTTCTTGTAGCAGTAGTAGGGGTTATTCTTGTAGTAGTAGTTGTGGCTGTACTTTTAGAAGTAGTAGTGGTTGTTCTTGTAGTAGTAGTAGTAGTAGTAGTAGTACTAGTAGTAGTAGTGGTTGTTCTTGTAGTAGTAGTAGTGGTTGTTCTTTTAGTAGAAGTAGTAGTAGTGGTTGTTCTTGTAGTAGTAGTAGTAGTAGTAGTAGGAGAAGTAGTGGTTGTACTTGTAGAAGTAGTAGTGGTTGTTCTTGTAGCAGTAGTAGTAGTAGTAGCGGTTGTTCTTGTAGTAGCAGTAGTAGTAGTGGTGGTTGTTCTTGTAGTAGTAGTGGTTGTTCTTGTAGTTGTAGTAATGGTAGTTGTAGTGGTTGTTCTTGTAGAAGTAGTAGTGGTTGTTCTTGTAGTAGTGGTTTTTCTTGTAATACTTGTAGTAGTAGTAGTGGTTGTTCTTGTAGTAGTAGTAGTGGTTGTTGTTTTAGTAGTAGTAGTGGTTCTACTTGTAGTAGTAGTAGTAGTAGTAGTGGTTGCTCTTGTAGTAGTAGTAGTAGTCGTGGTTGTACTTGTAGTAGTAGTAGTGGTTGTTCTTGTAGTAGTAGTAGTAGGAGTAGTAGTACTAGTAGTAGTAGTGGTTGTTCTTGTAGTAGTAGTAGTGGTTGTTCTTTTAGTAGTAGTAGTATTAGTGGTTGTTCTTGTAGTAGTAGTAGTAGTAGTAGGAGAAGTAGTGGTTGTTCTTGTAGAAGTAGTAGTGGTTGTTCTTGTAGTAGTAGTAGTAGTAGTAGCGGTTGTTCTTGTAGTAGCAGTAGTAGTAGTGGTGGTTGTTCTTGTAGTAGTAGTGGTTGTTCCTGTAGTTGTAGTAGTGGTAGTTGTAGTGGTTGTTCTTGTAGTAGTAGTAGTGGTTTTTCTTGTAATACTTGTAGTAGTAGTAGTGGTTGTTCTTGTAGTAGTAGTAGTGGTTGTTGTTTTAGTAGTAGTAGTGGTTCTACTTGTAGAAGTAGTAGTAGTAGTAGTGGTTGATCTTGTAGTAGTAGTAGTAGTAGTAGTAGTGGCGGTTGTTCTTGTAGTAGTAGTAGTGGTTGTTCTTGTAGAAGTAGTAGTAGTGGTGGTTGTTCTTGTAGCAGTAGTGGTTGTTCTTGTAGTTGTAGTAGTGGTAGTTTTAGTGGTTGTTCTTGTAGTAGTAGTAGTAGTGGTTGTTCTTGTAGTAGTAGTAGTAGTAGTAGTAGTGGTTTCTCTTGTAGTAGTAGTATTTGTTGTTGTAGTGGTGGTTGTTCTTGTAGTTGTAGTAGTGGTAGTTGTAGTGGTTGTTCTTGTAGTAGTAGTAGTGGTTGTTCTTGTAGTAGTAGTAGTGGTGCTGGTTGTTCTTGTAGTAACAGTAGTAGCAGGGGTTTTACTTCTGGAAATAGTAGTGTTTGTTCTTGTAATGGTAGTACTGGTTGTTGTTGTAATACTAGTAATAGTAGTAGTGGTTGTTCCTGTAGTAGCAGTAGTGGTTTCTCTTGTAGTAGTAGTAGTGGTTGTTCTGGTTGTAGTAGTGGTTGTACTTTTAATAGTATTAGTAGCAGTTGTTCTTGTAGTAGTAGTAGTGGTTTTTCTTGTAATACTACTAGTAGTAGTGTTTGTTCTTGTAGTATAAGGAGTAGTAGGAGAAGCAGTGGTTGTTCTTGTAGCAGTAGTAGGGGTTATTCTTGTAGTAGTAGTTGTGGCTGTACTTTTAGAAGTATTAGTGGTTGTTCTTGTAGTAGTAGTAGTAGTAGTAGTAGTACTAGTAGTAGTAGTGGTTGTTCTTGTAGTAGTAGTAGTGGTTGTTCTTTTAGTAGTAGTAGTAGTAGTGGTTGTTCTTGTAGTAGTAGTAGTAGTCGTGGTTGTACTTGTAGTAGTAGTGGTTGTTCTTGTAGTAGTAGTAGTAGTAGTAGTAGTACTAGTAGTAGTAGTGGTTGTTCTTGTAGTAGTAGTAGTGGTTGTTCTTTTAGTAGTAGTAGTATTAGTGGTTGTTCTTGTAGTAGTAGTAGTAGTAGGAGAAGTAGTGGTTGTTCTTGTAGAAGTAGTAGTGGTTGTTCTTGTAGTAGTAGTAGTAGTAGCGGTTGTTCTTGTAGTAGCAGTAGTAGTAGTGGTGGTTGTTCTTGTAGTAGTAGTGGTTGTTCTTGTAGTTGTAGTAGTGGTAGTTGTAGTGGTTGTTCTTGTAGAAGTAGTAGTGGTTGTTCTTGTAGTAGTAGTAGTGGTTTTTCTTGTAATACTTGTAGTAGTAGTAGTGGTTGTTCTTGTAGTAGTAGTAGTGGTTGTTGTTTTAGTAGTAGTAGTGGTTCTACTTGTAGAAGTAGTAGTAGTAGTAGTAGTGGTTGATCTTGTAGTAGTAGTAGTAGTAGTGGCGGTTGTTCTTGTAGTAGTAGTAGTGGTTGTTCTTGTAGAAGTAGTAGTAGTGGTGGTTGTTCTTGTAGTAGTAGTGGTTGTTCTTGTAGTTGTAGTAGTGGTAGTTGTAGTGGTTGTTCTTGTAGTAGAAGTAGTAGTGGTTGTTCTTGTAGTAGTAGTAGTAGTAGTAGTAGTAGTGGTTTCTCTTGTAGTAGTAGTATTTGTTGTTGTACTGGTGGTTGTTCTTGTAGTAGTAGTGGTTGTTCTTGTAGTTGTAGTAGTGGTAGTTGTAGTGGTTGTTCTTGTAGTAGTAGTAGTGGTTGTTCTTGTAGTAGTAGTAGTGGTGCTGGTTGTTCTTGTAGTAGCAGTAGTAGTAGTGGTTTTACTTCTGGAAATAGTAGTGTTTGTTCTTGTAATGGTAGTACTGGTTGTTGTTGTAATACTAGTAATAGTAGTAGTGGTTGTTCCTGTAGTAGTAGTAGTGGTTTCTCTTGTAGTAGTAGTAGTGGTTGTTCTGGTAGTAGTAGTGGTTGTACTTGTAATAGCATTAGTAGCAGATGTTCTTGTAGTAGTAGTAGTGGTTTTTCTTGTAATACTACTAGTAGTAGTGGTTGTTCTTGTAGTAGAAGTAGTAGTAGGAGAAGCAGTGGTTGTTCTTGTAGCAGTAGTAGGGGTTATTCTTGTAGTAGTAGTTGTGGCTGTACTTTTAGAAGTAGTAGTGGTTGTTCTTGTAGTAGTAGTAGTAGTAGTAGTAGTACTACTACTAATAGTAGTGGTTGTTCTTGTATTAGTATTAGTGGTTGTTCTTCTAGTAGTAGTAGTAGTAGTAGTAGTGGTTGTTCTTGTAGTAGTTGTAATGGCTCTACTTGTAGTAATAGTAGTGGTTGTCCTTGTAATAGTAGTATTAGTATTAGTAGTAGTGGTTGCTCTTGTATTAGTATTAGTGCTTGTTCTTGTAGCAGTAGTAGTAGTAGTAGTAGTAGTAGTAGTAGTGGTGGTTGTTCTAGTATTAGTAGTAGTGTTTGTTCTTGTAGTAGTAGTAGCAGTAGTAGTAGTGGTTGTTCTTGTAGTAGTAGTAGTAGTAGTATTGGTTGTTCATGTAGTAGTCGTAGTAGTAGTATTAGTAGTGGTAGTAGTAGTGGTTTTTGATCTTGTAGTAGTAGTAGTGGTTGTTCTTGTAATAGTAGTAGTAGGAGAATCAGTGGTTGTTCTTGTAGTAGTAGTAGTTGGTTGTAGTTGTAGTAGTAGTAGTAGTAGTAGTGGTTGTAGTTGTAGTAGTAGTAGTAGTAGTGGTTGTATTTGTATTAGTAGTATTGGTTGTTCTTGTAGTAGTAGTAGTAGTAGTGGTTGTTCTTGTATTAGTAGTAGTAGTAGTACTAGTAGTGGTTGTTCTTGTAGTAGTAGTAGTGGTTGTTCTTGTAGTATAAGGAGTAGTAGGAGAAGCAGTGGTTGTTCTTGTAGCAGTAGTAGGGGTTATTCTTGTAGTAGTAGTTGTGGCTGTACTTTTAGAAGTATTAGTGGTTGTTCTTGTAGTAGTAGTAGTAGTAGTAGTACTAGTAGTAGTAGTGGTTGTTCTTGTAGTAGTAGTAGTGGTTGTTCTTTTAGTAGTAGTAGTAGTAGTGGTTGTTCTTGTAGTAGTAGTAGTAGTAGGAGAAGTAGTGGTTGTTCTTGTAGAAGTAGTAGTGGTTGTTCTTGTAGTAGTAGTAGTAGTAGTAGCGGTTGTTCTTGTAGTAGCAGTAGTACTAGTGGTGGTTGTTCTTGTAGTAGTAGTGGTTGTTCTTGTAGTTGTAGTAATGGTAGTTGTAGTGGTTGTTCTTGTAGAAGTAGTCGTGGTTGTTCTTGTAGTAGTAGTAGTGGTTTTTCTTGTAATACTTGTAGTAGTAGTAGTGGTTGTTCTTGTAGTAGTAGTAGTGGTTGTTGTTTTAGTAGAAGTAGTGGTTCTACTTGTAGTAGTAGTAGTAGTAGTGGTTGTTCTTGTAGTAGTAGTAGTAGTCGTGGTTGTACTTGTAGTAGTAGTAGTGGTTGTTCTTGTAGTAGTAGTAGTAGTAGTAGTAGTAGTAGTAGTAGTGGTTGTTCTTGTAGTAGTAGTAGTGGTTGTTCTTTTAGTAGTAGTAGTATTAGTGGTTGTTCTTGTAGTAGTAGTAGTAGTAGTAGGAGAAGTAGTGGTTGTTCTTGTAGAAGTAGTAGTGGTTGTTCTTGTAGTAGTAGTAGTAGTAGCGGTTGTTCTTGTAGTAGCAGTAGTAGTAGTGGTGGTTGTTCTTGTAGTAGTAGTGGTTGTTCTTGTAGTTGTAGTAGTGGTAGTTGTAGTGGTTGTTCTTGTAGAAGTAGTAGTGGTTGTTCTTGTAGTAGTAGTAGTGGTTTTTCTTGTAATTCTTGTAGTAGTAGTAGTGGTTGTTCTTGTAGTAGTAGTAGTGGTTGTTGTTTTAGTAGTAGTAGTGGTTCTACTTGTAGAAGTAGTAGTAGTAGTAGTGGTGGTTGATCTTGTAGTAGTAGTAGTAGTAGTGGCGGTTGTTCTTGTAGTAGTAGTAGTGGTTGTTCTTGTAGAAGTAGTAGTAGTGGTGGTTGTTCTTGTAGTAGTAGTGGTTGTTCTTGTAGTTGTAGTAGTGGTAGTTGTAGTGGTTGTTCTTGTAGTAGTAGTAGTAGTGGTTGTTCTTGTAGTAGTAGTAGTAGTAGTAGTGGTTTCTCTTGTAGTAGTAGTATTTGTTGTTGTAGTGGTGGTTGTTCTTGTAGTAGTAGTGGTTGTTCTTGTAGTTGTAGTAGTGGTAGTTGTAGTGGTTGTTCTTGTAGTAGTAGTAGTGGTTGTTCTTGTAGTAGTAGTAGTAGTGCTGGTTGTTCTTGTAGTAGCAGTAGTAGTAGTGGTTTTACTTCTGGAAATAGTAGTGTTTGTTCTTGTAATGGTAGTACTGGTTGTTGTTGTAATACTAGTAATAGTAGTAGTGGTTGTTCCTGTAGTAGTAGTAGTGGTTTCTATTGTAGTAGTAGTAGTGGTTGTTCTGGTAGTAGTAGTGGTTGTACTTGTAATAGCATTAGTAGCAGATGTTCTTGTAGTAGTAGTAGTGGTTTTTCTTGTAATACTACTAGTAGTAGTGGTTGTTCTTGTAGTAGAAGTAGTAGTAGGAGAAGCAGTGGTTGTTCTTGTAGCAGTAGTAGGGGTTATTCTTGTAGTAGTAGTTGTGGCTGTACTTTTAGAAGTAGTAGTGGTTGTTCTTGTAGTAGTAGTAGTAGTAGTAGTAGTAGTAGTACTACTACTAATAGTAGTGGTTGTTCTTGTATTAGTATTAGTGGTTGTTCTTGTAGTAGTAGTAGTAGTAGTAGTAGTGGTTGTTCTTGTAGTAGTTGTAATGGCTCTACTTGTAGTAATAGTAGTGGTTGTCCTTGTAATAGTAGTATTAGTATTAGTAGTAGTGGTTGTTCTTGTATTAGTATTAGTGGTTGTTCTTGTAGCAGTAGTAGTAGTAGTAGTAGTAGTAGTGGTGGTTGTTCTAGTATTAGTAGTAGTGTTTGTTCTTGTAGTAGTAGTAGCAGTAGTAGTAGTGGTTGTTCTTGTAGTAGTAGTAGTAGTAGTATTGGTTGTTCATGTAGTAGTCGTAGTAGTAGTATTAGTAGTGGTAGTAGTAGTGGTTTTTGATCTTGTAGTAGTAGTAGTGGTTGTTCTTGTAATAGTAGTAGTAGGAGAATCAGTGGTTGTTCTTGTAGTAGTAGTAGTTGGTTGTTCTTGTAGTTGTAGTAGTAGTAGTAGTAGTAGTGGTTGTATTTGTATTAGTAGTATTGGTTGTTCTTGTAGTAGTAGTAGTAGTAGTGGTTGTTCTTGTATTAGTAGTAGTAGTAGTACTAGTAGTGGTTGTTCTTGTAGTAGTAGTAGTGGTTGTTCTTGTAGTAGTAGTAGTAGTAGTAGTAGTAGTAGAAGTAGTGGTTGTTCTTGTAGAAGTAGTAGTAGTTGTTTTTGTAGTAGCAGTAGTAGTAGTGGTGGTTGTTATTGTAGTAGTAGTCGTTGTTCTGGTAGTTGTAGTAGTGGTAGTTGTAGTGGTTGTTCATGTAGAAGTAGTAGTGGTTGTTCTTGTAGTCGTAGTAGTGGCTTTTCTTGTAATACTTGTAGTAGTAGTAGTGGTTGTTCTTGTAATAGTAGTAGTGGTTGTTCTTGTAATACTAGTACAAGTAGTAGTGGTTGTTCTTGTCGAAGTGGTAGTGGTTGATCTTGTAGTAGTAGTAGTATTAGTAGTAGTGGTGGTGGTTGTTCTTGTAGTAGTAGAAGTAGTGGTTGTTCTTGTAGTAGTAGTAGTAGGAGAAGCAGTGGTTGTTCTTGTAGTAGTAGTAGGGGTTGTTCTTGTAGTAGTAGTGGTGTTTGTACTTGTAGTATTAGAAGTGGTTGTTCTTGTAATACTAGTAGTAGTAGTAGTGGTTGTTCTTGTAATAGTAGTAGTGGGTCTACTGGTAGTAGCAGTAGTAGTAGTGGTCGTTCTTGTATTAGTAGTAGTGTTTGTTCTTGTAGTAGCAGTAGTAGTAGAAGTGGTGGTTGCCCGTGTATTAATAGTAGAGGTTTTTCTTGTAGTAGTAGTAGTAGTAGTGGTGGTTGTTCTTGTAGTAGTAATAGTGGTTATTCTCGTAGTAGTAGTATTAGGAGAAGCCGTGGTTGTTCTTTAAGTAGTAGCTGTGGTTGTTCTTGTAGTAGTAGTAAAGGTTGTTCTTGCAGTAGTAGTAGTAGGGGTGGTCGTTCTTGTAGTAGTAGTAGTGGTTGTTCTTGTAGTAGTAGTAGTAGGAGATGGAGTGGTTGATCTTGTAGAAGTAGTAGTGGTTGTTCTTGAAGTAGTAGTAGTAGGAGAAGCAGTGGTTGTTCTTGTAGTAGTAGTAGTGGTAGTTCTTGTAGTAGTAGTGGTAGTGCTTGTTCTTGAAGTAGTAGAAGTAGTGGTTGTTCTTGTATTAGTATTAGTGGTTGTTCTTGTAGTAGTAGTAGTAGTAGTAGTAGTGGTTGTTCTTGTAGTAGTTGTAGTGGTTCTAGTTGTAGTAATCGTAGTGGTTGTCCTTGTAATAGTAGTATTAGTATTAGTAGTAGTGGTTGTTCTTGTAGTAGGAGTAGTAGAAGTAGTAGTAGTAGAAGTAGTAGTAGTAGTAGTAGTAGTGGTTGTTCTAGTATTAGTAGTGGAGGTTGTTCTTGTAGTAGTAGTAGTGGTTGTTCTTGTAATAGTAGTAGTAGGAGAAGCAGTGGTTTTTCTTGTAGTAGTAGTAGTGGTTGTTCTTGTAGTAGTAGTAGTAGATGTAGTGGTTTCTCTTGTAGTAGTAGTATTTGTTGTTGTTGTAGTAGTAGTGGTTGTACGTGTGGTAGTATTATTAGTAGTAGCTGTTGTTCTTGTAGTAGTAGTAGGGGTTGTTCTTGTAATACTAGTAGAAGTAGTGGTGGTTGTTCTTGAAGTAGTAGTAGTGGTTGTTCTTGTAGTAGTAGTCGTAGTAGTGGTGGTGGTTGTTCTTGTAGTAGTAGTAGTAGTGGTTTCACTTCTGGATGTAGTAGTGTTTGTTCTTGTAGTGGTAGTACTGGTTGTTGTTGTAATACTAGTAGTAGTAGTAGTGGTTGTTCTTGTAGTAGTAGTAGTGGTTGTTCTGGTAGTAGTAGTAGTGGTGCTGGTTGTTCTTGTAGTAGCAGTAGTAGTAGTGGTTTTACTTCTGGAAATAGTAGTGTTTGTTCTTGTAATGGTAGTACTGGTTGTTGTTGTAATACTAGTAATAGTAATAGTGGTTGTTCGTGTAGTAGTAGTAGTAGTGGTTTCTCTTGTAGTAGTAGTAGTGGTTGTTCTGGTAGTAGTAGTGGTTGTACTTGTAATAGTATTAGTAGCAGTTGTTCTTGTAGTAGTAGTAGTGGTTTTTCTTGTAATACTACTAGTAGTAGTGGTTGTTCTTGTAGTAGAAGTAGTAGGAGGAGAAGCAGTGGTTGTTCTTGTAGCAGTAGTAGGGGTTATTCTTGTAGTAGTAGTTGTGGCTGTACTTTTAGAAGTAGTAGTGGTTGTTCTTGTAGTAGTAGTAGTGGTTGTTCTTTTAGTAGTAGTAGTAGTAGTGGTTGTTCTTGTAGTAGTAGTAGTAGTAGGAGAAGTAGTGGTTGTTCTTGTAGAAGTAGTAGTGGTTGTTCTTGTAGTAGTAGTAGTAGTAGTAGTAGCGGTTGTTCTTGTAGTAGCAGTAGTAGTAGTGGTGATTGTTCTTGTAGTAGTAGTAGTAGTAGTAGCGGTTGTTCTTGTAGTAGTAGTAGTGGTTGTTCTTGTAGAAGTAGTAGTAGTGGTGGTTGTTCTTGTAGTAGTAGTGGTTGTTCTTGTAGTTGTAGTAGTGGTAGTTGTAGTGGTTGTTCTTGTAGTAGTAGTAGTGGTTGTTCTTGTAGTAGTAGTAGTAGTAGTAGAAGTGGTTTCTCTTGTAGTAGTAGTATTTGTTGTTGTAGTGGTGGTTGTTCTTGTAGTAGTGGTAGTTGTAGTGGTTGTTCTTGTAGTAGTAGTAGTGGTTGTTCTTGTAGTAGTAGTAGTGGTGCTGGTTGTTCTTGTAGTAACAGTAGTAGTAGTGGTTTTACTTCTGGAAATAGTAGTGTTTGTTCTTGTAATGGTAGTACTGGTTGTTGTTGTAATACTAGTAATAGTAGTAGTGGTTGTTCCTGTAGTAGCAGTAGTGGTTTCTCTTGTAGTAGTAGTAGTGGTTGTTCTGGTAGTAGTAGTGGTTGTACTTGTAATAGTATTAGTAGCAGTTGTTCTTGTAGTAGTAGTAGTGGTTTTTCTTGTAATACTACTAGTAGTAGTGTTTGTTCTTGTAGTATAAGGAGTAGTAGGAGAAGCAGTGGTTGTTCTTGTAGCAGTAGTAGGGGTTATTCTTGTAGTAGTAGTTGTGGCTGTACTTTTAGAAGTAGTAGTGGTTGTTCTTGTAGTAGTAGTAGTAGTAGTAGTAGTACTAGTAGTAGTAGTGGTTGTTCTTGTAGTAGTAGTAGTGGTTGTTCTTTTAGTAGTAGTAGTAGTAGTGGTTGTTCTTGTAGTAGTAGTAGTAGTAGTAGTAGTAGTAGGAGAAGTAGTGGTTGTTCTTGTAGAAGTAGTAGTGGTTGTTCTTGTAGTAGTAGTAGTAGTAGTAGTAGCGGTTGTTCTTGTAGTAGCAGTAGTAGTAGTGGTGTTTGTTCTTGTAGTAGTAGTGGTTGTTCTTGTAGTTGTAGTAATGGTAGTTGTAGTGGTTGTTCTTGTAGAAGTAGTAGTGGTTGTTCTTGTAGTAGTAGTAGTGGTTTTTCTTGTAATACTTGTAGTAGTAGTAGTGGTTGTTCTTGTAGTAGTAGTAGTGGTTGTTGTTTTAGTAGTAGTAGTGGTTCTACTTGTAGTAGTAGTAGTAGTAGTAGTGGTTGATCTTGTAGTAGTAGTAGTAGTCGTGGTTGTACTTGTAGTAGTAGTAGTGGTTGTTCTTGTAGTAGTAGTAGTAGTAGTAGTACTAGTAGTAGTAGTGGTTGTTCTTGTAGTAGTAGTAGTGGTTGTTCTTTTAGTAGTAGTAGTATTAGTGGTTGTTCTTGTAGTAGTAGTAGTAGTAGTAGTAGGAGGAGAAGTAGTGGTTGTTCTTGTAGAAGTAGTAGTGGTTGTTCTTGTAGTAGTAGTAGTAGTAGTAGCGGTTGTTCTTGTAGTAGCAGTAGTAGTGGTGGTGGTTGTTCTTGTAGTAGTAGTGGTTGTTCTTGTAGTTGTAGTAGTGGTAGTTGTAGTGGTTGTTCTTGTAGAAGTAGTAGTGGTTGTTCTTGTAGTAGTAGTAGTGGTTTTTCTTGTAATACTTGTAGTAGTAGTAGTGGTTGTTCTTGTAGTAGTAGTAGTGGTTGTTGTTTTAGTAGTAGTAGTGGTTCTACTTGTAGAAGTAGTAGTAGTAGTAGTAGTGGTTGATCTTGTAGTAGTAGTAGTAGTAGTAGTGGCGGTTGTTCTTGTAGTAGTAGTAGTGGTTGTTCTTGTAGAAGTAGTAGTAGTGGTGGTTGTTCTTGTAGTAGTAGTGGTTGTTCTTGTAATTGTAGTAGTGGTAGTTGTAGTGGTTGTTCTTGTAGTAGTAGTAGTAGTAGTAGAAGTGGTTTCTCTTGTAGTAGTAGTATTTGTTGTTGTAGTGGTGGTTGTTCTTGTAGTTGTAGTAGTGGTAGTTGTAGTGGTTGTTCTTGTAGTAGTAGTAGTGGTTGTTCTTGTAGTAGTAGTAGTGGTGCTGGTTGTTCTTGTAGTAACAGTAGTAGTAGTGGTTTTACTTCTGGAAATAGTAGTGTTTGTTCTTGTAATGGTAGTACTGGTTGTTGTTGTAATACTAGTAATAGTAGTAGTGGTTTTTCCTGTAGTAGCAGTAGTGGTTTCTCTTGTAGTAGTAGTAGTGGTTGTTCTGGTAGTAGTAGTGGTTGTACTTGTAATAGTATTAGTAGCAGTTGTTCTTGTAGTAGTAGTAGTGGTTTTTCTTGTAATACTACTAGTAGTAGTGTTTGTTCTTGTAGTATAAGGAGTAGTAGGAGAAGCAGTGGTTGTTCTTGTAGCAGTAGTAGGGGTTATTCTTGTAGTAGTAGTTGTGGCTGTAGTTTTAGAAGTAGTAGTGGTTGTTCTTGTAGTAGTAGTAGCAGTAGTAGTAGTACTAGTAGTAGTAGTGGTTGTTCTTGTAGTAGTAGTAGTGGTTGTTCTTTTAGTAGTAGTAGTAGTAGTGGTTGTTCTTGTAGTAGTAGTAGTAGTAGTAGGAGAAGTAGTGGTTGTTCCTGTAGAAATAGTAGTGGTTGTTCTTGTAGCAGTAGTAGTAGTAGTAGCGGTTGTTCTTGTAGTAGCAGTAGTAGTAGTGGTGGTTGTTCTTGTAGTAGTAGTGGTTGTTCTTGTAGTTGTAGTAATGGTAGTTGTAGTGGTTGTTCTTGTAGAAGTAGTAGTGGTTGTTCTTGTAGTAGTAGTAGTGGTTTTTCTTGTAATACTTGTAGTAGTAGTAGTGGTTGTTCTTGTAGTAGTAGTAGTGGTTGTTGTTTTAGTAGTAGTAGTGGTTCTACTTGTAGTAGTAGTAGTAGTAGTAGTGGTTGTTCTTGTAGTAGTAGTAGTAGTCGTGGTTGTACTTGTAGTAGTAGTAGTGGTTGTTCTTGTAGTAGTAGTAGTAGTAGTAGTAGTACTAGTAGTAGTAGTGGTTGTTCTTGTAGTAGTAGTAGTGGTTGTTCTTTTAGTAGTAGTAGTATTAGTGGTTGTTCTTGTAGTAGTAGTAGTAGTAGGAGAAGTAGTGGTTGTTCTTGTAGAAGTAGTAGTGGTTGTTCTTGTAGTAGTAGTAGTAGTAGTAGCGGTTGTTCTTGTAGTAGCAGTAGTAGTAGTGGTGGTTGTTCTTGTAGTAGTAGTGGTTGTTCTTGTAGTTGTAGTAGTGGTAGTTGTAGTGGTTGTTCTTGTAGAAGTAGTAGTGGTTGTTCTTGTAGTAGTAGTAGTGGTTTTTCTTGTAATACTTGTAGTAGTAGTAGTGGTTGTTCTTGTAGTAGTAGTAGTGGTTGTTGTTTTAGTAGTAGTAGTGGTTCTACTTGTAGAAGTTGTAGTAGTAGTAGTGGTTGATCTTGTAGTAGTAGTAGTAGTAGTGGCGGTTGTTCTTGTAGTAGTAGTAGTGGTTGTTCTTGTAGAAGTAGTAGTAGTGGTGGTTGTTCTTGTAGTAGTAGTGGTTGTTCTTGTAGTAGTAGTAGTGGTTGTTCTTTTAGTAGTAGTAGTAGTAGTGGTTGTTCTTGTAGTAGTAGTAGTAGTAGTAGTAGTAGGAGAAGTAGTGGTTGTTCTTGTAGAAGTAGTAGTGGTTGTTCTTGTAGTAGTAGTAGTAGTAGTAGCGGTTGTTCTTGTAGTAGCAGTAGTAGTAGTGGTGTTTGTTCTTGTAGTAGTAGTGGTTGTTCTTGTAGTTGTAGTAATGGTAGTTGTAGTGGTTGTTCTTGTAGAAGTAGTAGTGGTTGTTCTTGTAGTAGTAGTAGTGTTTTTTCTTGTAATACTTGTAGTAGTAGTAGTGGTTGTTCTTGTAGTAGTAGTAGTGGTTGTTGTTTTAGTAGTAGTAGTGGTTCTACTTGTAGTAGTAGTAGTAGTAGTAGTAGTGGTTGTTCTTGTAGTAGTAGTAGTAGTCGTGGTTGTACTTGTAGTAGTAGTAGTGGTTGTTCTTGTAGTAGTAGTAGTAGTACTAGTAGTAGTAGTAGTAGTGGTTGTTCTTGTAGTAGTAGTAGTGGTTGTTCTTTTAGTAGTAGTAGTATTAGTGGTTGTTCTTGTAGTAGTAGTAGTAGTAGTAGTAGTAGGTGAAGTAGTGGTTGTTCTTGTAGAAGTAGTAGTGGTTGTTCTTGTAGTAGTAGTAGTAGTAGTAGCGGTTGTTCTTGTAGTAGCAGTAGTAGTAGTGGTGGTTGTTCTTGTAGTAGTAGTGGTTGTTCTTGTAGTTGTAGTAGTGGTAGTTGTAGTGGTTGTTCTTGTAGAAGTAGTAGTGGTTGTTCTTGTAGTAGTAGTAGTGGTTTTTCTTGTAATACTTGTAGTAGTAGTAGTGGTTGTTCTTGTAGTAGTAGTAGTGGTTGTTGTTTTAGTAGTAGTAGTGGTTCTACTTGTAGAAGTAGTAGTAGTAGTGGTTGATCTTGCAGTAGTAGTAGTAGTAGTAGTGGCGGTTGTTCTTGTAGTAGTAGTAGTGGTTGTTCTTGTAGAAGTAGTAGTAGTGGTGGTTGTTCTTGTAGTAGTAGTGGTTGTTCTTGTAATTGTAGTAGTGGTAGTTGTAGTGGTTGTTCTTGTAGTAGTAGTAGTAGTAGTAGAAGTGGTTTCTCTTGTAGTAGTAGTATTTGTTGTTGTAGTGGTGGTTGTTCTTGTAGTTGTAGTAGTGGTAGTTGTAGTGGTTGTTCTTGTAGTAGTAGTAGTGGTTGTTCTTGTAGTAGTAGTAGTGGTGCTGGTTGTTCTTGTAGTAACAGTAGTAGTAGTGGTTTTACTTCTGGAAATAGTAGTGTTTGTTCTTGTAATGGTAGTACTGGTTGTTGTTGTAATACTAGTAATAGTAGTAGTGGTTGTTCCTGTAGTAGCAGTAGTGGTTTCTCTTGTAGTAGTAGTAGTGGCTGTTCTGGTAGTAGTAGTGGTTGTACTTGTAATAGTATTAGTAGCAGTTGTTCTTGTAGTAGTAGTAGTGGTTTTTCTTGTAATACTACTAGTAGTAGTGTTTGTTCTTGTAGTATAAGGAGTAGTAGGAGAAGCAGTGGTTGTTCTTGTAGCAGTAGTAGGGGTTATTCTTGTAGTAGTAGTTGTGGCTGTACTTTTAGAAGTAGTAGTGGTTGTTCTTGTAGTAGTAGTAGTAGTAGTAGTAGTAGAACTAGTAGTAGTAGTGGTTGTTCTTGTAGTAGTAGTAGTGGTTGTTCTTTTAGTAGTAGTAGTAGTAGTGGTTGTTCTTGTAGTAGTAGTAGTAGTAGTAGTAGTAGTAGGAGAAGTAGTGGTTGTTCTTGTAGAAGTAGTAGTGGTTGTTCTTGTAGTAGTAGTAGTAGTAGTAGTAGCGGTTGTTCTTGTAGTAGCAGTAGTAGTAGTGGTGTTTGTTCTTGTAGTAGTAGTGGTTGTTCTTGTAGTTGTAGTAATGGTAGTTGTAGTGGTTGTTCTTGTAGTAGTAGTAGTGGTTTTTCTTGTAATATTTGTAGTAGTAGTAGTGGTTGTTCTTGTAGTAGTAGTAGTGGTTGTTCTTTTAGTAGTAGTAGTATTAGTGGTTGTTCTTGTAGTAGTAGTAGTAGTAGGAGGAGGAGGAGAAGTAGTGGTTGTTCTTGTAGAAGTAGTAGTGGTTGTTCTTGTAGTAGTAGTAGTAGTAGTAGCGGTTGTTCTTGTAGTAGCAGTAGTAGTGGTGGTGGTTGTTCTTGTAGTAGTAGTGGTTGTTCTTGTAGTTGTAGTAGTGTTAGTTGTAGTGGTTGTTCTTGTAGAAGTAGTAGTGGTTGTTCTTGTAGTAGTAGTAGTGGTTTTTCTTGTAATACTTGTAGTAGTAGTAGTGGTTGTTCTTGTAGTAGTAGTAGTGGTTGTTGTTTTAGTAGTAGTAGTGGTTCTACTTGTAGAAGTAGTAGTAGTAGTAGTAGTGGTTGATCTTGTAGTAGTAGTAGTAGTAGTAGTGGCGGTTGTTCTTGTAGTAGTAGTAGTGGTTGTTCTTGTAGAAGTAGTAGTAGTGGTGGTTGTTCTTGTAGTAGTAGTGGTTGTTCTTGTAATTGTAGTAGTGGTAGTTGTAGTGGTTGTTCTTGTAGTAGTAGTAGTAGTAGTAGGAGAAGTAGTGGTTGTTCCTGTAGAAATAGTAGTGGTTGTTCTTGTAGCAGTAGTAGTAGTAGTAGCGGTTGTTCTTGTAGTAGCAGTAGTAGTAGTGGTGGTTGTTCTTGTAGTAGTAGTGGTTGTTCTTGTAGTTGTAGTAATGGTAGTTGTAGTGGTTGTTCTTGTAGAAGTAGTAGTGGTTGTTCTTGTAGTAGTAGTAGTGGTTTTTCTTGTAATACTTGTAGTAGTAGTAGTGGTTGTTCTTGTAGTAGTAGTAGTGGTTGTTGTTTTAGTAGTAGTAGTGGTTCTACTTGTAGTAGTAGTAGTAGTAGTAGTGGTTGTTCTTGTAGTAGTAGTAGTAGTCGTGGTTGTACTTGTAGTAGTAGTAGTGGTTGTTCTTGTAGTAGTAGTAGTAGTAGTAGTACTAGTAGTAGTAGTGGTTGTTCTTGTAGTAGTAGTAGTGGTTGTTCTTTTAGTAGTAGTAGTATTAGTGGTTGTTCTTGTAGTAGTAGTAGTAGTAGGAGAAGTAGTGGTTGTTCTTGTAGAAGTAGTAGTGGTTGTTCTTGTAGTAGTAGTAGTAGTAGCAGCGGTTGTTCTTGTAGTAGCAGTAGTAGTAGTGGTGGTTGTTCTTGTAGTAGTAGTGGTTGTTCTTGTAGTTGTAGTAGTGGTAGTTGTAGTGGTTGTTCTTGTAGAAGTAGTAGTGGTTGTTCTTGTAGTAGTAGTAGTGGTTTTTCTTGTAATACTTGTAGTAGTAGTAGTGGTTGTTCTTGTAGTAGTAGTAGTGGTTGTTGTTTTAGTAGTAGTAGTGGTTCTACTTGTAGAAGTAGTAGTAGTAGTAGTAGTGGTTGATCTTGTAGTAGTAGTAGTAGTAGTGGCGGTTGTTCTTGTAGTAGTAGTAGTGGTTGTTCTTGTAGAAGTAGTAGTAGTGGTGGTTGTTCTTGTAGTAGTAGTGGTTGTTCTTGTAGTAGTAGTAGTAGTAGTAGCGGTTGTTCTTGTAGTAGCAGTAGTAGTGGTGGTGGTTGTTCTTGTAGTAGTAGTGGTTGTTCTTGTAGTTGTAGTAGTGGTAGTTGTAGTGGTTGTTCTTGTAGAAGTAGTAGTGGTTGTTCTTGTAGTAGTAGTAGTGGTTTTTCTTGTAATACTTGTAGTAGTAGTAGTGGTTGTTCTTGTAGTAGTAGTAGTGGTTGTTGTTTTAGTAGTAGTAGTGGTTCTACTTGTAGAAGTAGTAGTAGTAGTAGTAGTGGTTGATCTTGTAGTAGTAGTAGTAGTAGTAGTGGCGGTTGTTCTTGTAGTAGTAGTAGTGGTTGTTCTTGTAGAAGTAGTAGTAGTGGTGGTTGTTCTTGTAGTAGTAGTGGTTGTTCTTGTAATTGTAGTAGTGGTAGTTGTAGTGGTTGTTCTTGTAGTAGTAGTAGTAGTAGTAGAAGTGGTTTCTCTTGTAGTAGTAGTATTTGTTGTTGTAGTGGTGGTTGTTCTTGTAGTTGTAGTAGTGGTAGTTGTAGTGGTTGTTCTTGTAGTAGTAGTAGTGGTTGTTCTTGTAGTAGTAGTAGTGGTGCTGGTTGTTCTTGTAGTAACAGTAGTAGTAGTGGTTTTACTTCTGGAAATAGTAGTGTTTGTTCTTGTAATGGTAGTACTGGTTGTTGTTGTAATACTAGTAATAGTAGTAGTGGTTTTTCCTGTAGTAGCAGTAGTGGTTTCTCTTGTAGTAGTAGTAGTGGTTGTTCTGGTAGTAGTAGTGGTTGTACTTGTAATAGTATTAGTAGCAGTTGTTCTTGTAGTAGTAGTAGTGGTTTTTCTTGTAATACTACTAGTAGTAGTGTTTGTTCTTGTAGTATAAGGAGTAGTAGGAGAAGCAGTGGTTGTTCTTGTAGCAGTAGTAGGGGTTATTCTTGTAGTAGTAGTTGTGGCTGTAGTTTTAGAAGTAGTAGTGGTTGTTCTTGTAGTAGTAGTAGCAGTAGTAGTAGTACTAGTAGTAGTAGTGGTTGTTCTTGTAGTAGTAGTAGTGGTTGTTCTTTTAGTAGTAGTAGTAGTAGTGGTTGTTCTTGTAGTAGTAGTAGTAGTAGTAGGAGAAGTAGTGGTTGTTCCTGTAGAAATAGTAGTGGTTGTTCTTGTAGCAGTAGTAGTAGTAGTAGCGGTTGTTCTTGTAGTAGCAGTAGTAGTAGTGGTGGTTGTTCTTGTAGTAGTAGTGGTTGTTCTTGTAGTTGTAGTAATGGTAGTTGTAGTGGTTGTTCTTGTAGAAGTAGTAGTGGTTGTTCTTGTAGTAGTAGTAGTGGTTTTTCTTGTAATACTTGTAGTAGTAGTAGTGGTTGTTCTTGTAGTAGTAGTAGTGGTTGTTGTTTTAGTAGTAGTAGTGGTTCTACTTGTAGTAGTAGTAGTAGTAGTAGTGGTTGTTCTTGTAGTAGTAGTAGTAGTCGTGGTTGTACTTGTAGTAGTAGTAGTGGTTGTTCTTGTAGTAGTAGTAGTAGTAGTAGTACTAGTAGTAGTAGTGGTTGTTCTTGTAGTAGTAGTAGTGGTTGTTCTTTTAGTAGTAGTAGTATTAGTGGTTGTTCTTGTAGTAGTAGTAGTAGTAGGAGAAGTAGTGGTTGTTCTTGTAGAAGTAGTAGTGGTTGTTCTTGTAGTAGTAGTAGTAGTAGTAGCGGTTGTTCTTGTAGTAGCAGTAGTAGTAGTGGTGGTTGTTCTTGTAGTAGTAGTGGTTGTTCTTGTAGTTGTAGTAGTGGTAGTTGTAGTGGTTGTTCTTGTAGAAGTAGTAGTGGTTGTTCTTGTAGTAGTAGTAGTGGTTTTTCTTGTAATACTTGTAGTAGTAGTAGTGGTTGTTCTTGTAGTAGTAGTAGTGGTTGTTGTTTTAGTAGTAGTAGTGGTTCTACTTGTAGAAGTAGTAGTAGTAGTAGTGGTTGATCTTGTAGTAGTAGTAGTAGTAGTGGCGGTTGTTCTTGTAGTAGTAGTAGTGGTTGTTCTTGTAGAAGTAGTAGTAGTGGTGGTTGTTCTTGTAGTAGTAGTGGTTGTTCTTGTAGTAGTAGTAGTGGTTGTTCTTTTAGTAGTAGTAGTAGTAGTGGTTGTTCTTGTAGTAGTAGTAGTAGTAGTAGTAGGAGAAGTAGTGGTTGTTCTTGTAGAAGTAGTAGTGGTTGTTCTTGTAGTAGTAGTAGTAGTAGTAGCGGTTGTTCTTGTAGTAGCAGTAGTAGTAGTGGTGTTTGTTCTTGTAGTAGTAGTGGTTGTTCTTGTAGTTGTAGTAATGGTAGTTGTAGTGGTTGTTCTTGTAGAAGTAGTAGTGGTTGTTCTTGTAGTAGTAGTAGTGGATTTTCTTGTAATACTTGTAGTAGTAGTAGTGGTTGTTCTTGTAGTAGTAGTAGTGGTTGTTGTTTTAGTAGTAGTAGTGGTTCTACTTGTAGTAGTAGTAGTAGTAGTAGTAGTGGTTGTTCTTGTAGTAGTAGTAGTAGTCGTGGTTGTACTTGTAGTAGTAGTAGTGGTTGTTCTTGTAGTAGTAGTAGTAGTACTAGTAGTAGTAGTAGTAGTGGTTGTTCTTGTAGTAGTAGTAGTGGTTGTTCTTTTAGTAGTAGTAGTATTAGTGGTTGTTCTTGTAGTAGTAGTAGTAGTAGTAGTAGTAGGTGAAGTAGTGGTTGTTCTTGTAGAAGTAGTAGTGGTTGTTCTTGTAGTAGTAGTAGTAGTAGTAGCGGTTGTTCTTGTAGTAGCAGTAGTAGTAGTGGTGGTTGTTCTTGTAGTAGTAGTGGTTGTTCTTGTAGTTGTAGTAGTGGTAGTTGTAGTGGTTGTTCTTGTAGAAGTAGTAGTGGTTGTTCTTGTAGTAGTAGTAGTGGTTTTTCTTGTAATACTTGTAGTAGTAGTAGTGGTTGTTCTTGTAGTAGTAGTAGTGGTTGTTGTTTTAGTAGTAGTAGTGGTTCTACTTGTAGAAGTAGTAGTAGTAGTGGTTGATCTTGCAGTAGTAGTAGTAGTAGTAGTGGCGGTTGTTCTTGTAGTAGTAGTAGTGGTTGTTCTTGTAGAAGTAGTAGTAGTGGTGGTTGTTCTTGTAGTAGTAGTGGTTGTTCTTGTAATTGTAGTAGTGGTAGTTGTAGTGGTTGTTCTTGTAGTAGTAGTAGTAGTAGTAGAAGTGGTTTCTCTTGTAGTAGTAGTATTTGTTGTTGTAGTGGTGGTTGTTCTTGTAGTTGTAGTAGTGGTAGTTGTAGTGGTTGTTCTTGTAGTATTAGTAGTGGTTGTTCTTGTAGTAGTAGTAGTGGTGCTGGTTGTTCTTGTAGTAACAGTAGTAGTAGTGGTTTTACTTCTGGAAATAGTAGTGTTTGTTCTTGTAATGGTAGTACTGGTTGTTGTTGTAATACTAGTAATAGTAGTAGTGGTTGTTCCTGTAGTAGCAGTAGTGGTTTCTCTTGTAGTAGTAGTAGTGGCTGTTCTGGTAGTAGTAGTGGTTGTACTTGTAATAGTATTAGTAGCAGTTGTTCTTGTAGTAGTAGTAGTGGTTTTTCTTGTAATACTACTAGTAGTAGTGTTTGTTCTTGTAGTATAAGGAGTAGTAGGAGAAGCAGTGGTTGTTCTTGTAGCAGTAGTAGGGGTTATTCTTGTAGTAGTAGTTGTGGCTGTACTTTTAGAAGTAGTAGTGGTTGTTCTTGTAGTAGTAGTAGTAGTAGTAGTAGTACTAGTAGTAGTAGTGGTTGTTCTTGTAGTAGTAGTAGTGGTTGTTCTTTTAGTAGTAGTAGTAGTAGTGGTTGTTCTTGTAGTAGTAGTAGTAGTAGTAGTAGTAGGAGAAGTAGTGGTTGTTCTTGTAGAAGTAGTAGTGGTTGTTCTTGTAGTAGTAGTAGTAGTAGTAGTAGCGGTTGTTCTTGTAGTAGCAGTAGTAGTAGTGGTGTTTGTTCTTGTAGTAGTAGTGGTTGTTCTTGTAGTTGTAGTAATGGTAGTTGTAGTCGTTGTTCTTGTAGAAGTAGTAGTGGTTGTTCTTGTAGTAGTAGTAGTGGTTTTTCTTGTAATACTTGTAGTAGTAGTGGTTGTTCTTGTAGTACTAGTAGTGGTTGTTGTTTTAGTAGTAGTAGTGGTTCTACTTGTAGTAGTAGTAGTAGTAGTAGTGGTTGTTCTTGTAGTAGTAGTAGTCGTGGTTGTACTTGTAGTAGTAGTAGTGGTTGTTCTTGTAGTAGTAGTAGTAGTAGTAGTACTAGTAGTAGTAGTGGTTGTTCTTGTAGTAGTAGTAGTGGTTGTTCTTTTAGTAGTAGTAGTATTAGTGGTTGTTCTTGTAGTAGTAGTAGTAGTAGTAGTAGGAGAAGTAGTGGTTGTTCTTGTAGAAGTAGTAGTGGTTGTTCTTGTAGTAGTAGTAGTAGTAGTAGCGGTTGTTCTTGTAGTAGCAGTAGTAGTAGTGGTGGTTGTTCTTGTAGTAGTAGTGGTTGTTCTTGTAGTTGTAGTAGTGGTAGTTGTAGTGGTTGTTCTTGTAGAAGTAGTAGTGGTTGTTCTTGTAGTAGTAGTAGTGTTTTTTCTTGTAATACTTGTAGTAGTAGTAGTGGTTGTTCTTGTAGTAGTAGTAGTGGTTGTTGTTTTAGTAGTAGTAGTGGTTCTATTTGTAGAAGTAGTAGTAGTAGTAGTAGTGGTTGATCTTGTAGTAGTAGTAGTAGTAGTAGTAGTGGCGGTTGTTCTTGTAGTAGTAGTAGTTGTTGTTCTTGTAGAAGTAGTAGTAGTGGTGGTTGTTCTTGTAGTAGTAGTGGTTGTTCTTGTAATTGTAGTAGTGGTAGTTGTAGTGGTTGTTCTTGTAGTAGTAGTAGTAGTAGTAGTAGAAGTGGTTTCTCTTGTAGTAGTAGTATTTGTTGTTGTAGTGGTGGTTGTTCTTGTAGTTGTAGTAGTGGTAGCTGTAGTGGTTGTTCTTGTAGTAGTAGTAGTGGTTGTTCTTGTAGTAGTAGTAGTGGTTGTTCTTTTAGTAGTAGTAGTATTAGTGGTTGTTCTTGTAGTAGTAGTAGTAGTAGTAGGAGAAGTAGTGGTTGTTCTTGTAGAAGTAGTAGTGGTTGTTCTTGTAGTAGTAGTAGTAGTAGTAGCGGTTGTTCTTGTAGTAGCAGTAGTAGTAGTGGTGGTTGTTCTTGTAGTAGTAGTGGTTGTTCCTGTAGTTGTAGTAGTGGTAGTTGTAGTGGTTGTTCTTGTAGAAGTAGTAGTGGTTGTTCTTGTAGTAGTAGTAGTGGTTTTTCTTGTAATACTTGTAGTAGTAGTAGTGGTTGTTCTTGTAGTAGTAGTAGTGGTTGTTGTTTTAGTAGTAGTAGTGGTTCTACTTGTAGAAGTAGTAGTAGTAGTAGTGGTTGATCTTGTAGTAGTAGTAGTAGTAGTAGTGGCGGTTGTTCTTGTAGTAGTAGTAGTGGTTGTTCTTGTAGAAGTAGTAGTAGTGGTGGTTGTTCTTGTAGCAGTAGTGGTTGTTCTTGTAGTTGTAGTAGTGGTAGTTTTAGTGGTTGTTCTTGTAGTAGTAGTAGTAGTGGTTGTTCTTGTAGTAGTAGTAGTAGTAGTAGTAGTAGTGGTTTCTCTTGTAGTAGTAGTATTTGTTGTTGTAGTGGTGGTTGTTCTTGTAGTTGTAGTAGTGGTAGTTGTAGTGGTTGTTCTTGTAGTAGTAGTGGTGGTTGTTCTTGTAGTAGTAGTAGTGGTGCTGGTTGTTCTTGTAGTAACAGTAGTAGCAGGGGTTTTACTTCTGGAAATAGTAGTGTTTGTTCTTGTAATGGTAGTACTGGTTGTTGTTGTAATACTAGTAATAGTAGTAGTGGTTGTTCCTGTAGTAGCAGTAGTGGTTTCTCTTGTAGTAGTAGTAGTGGTTGTTCTGGTTGTAGTAGTGGTTGTACTTGTAATAGTATTAGTAGCAGTTGTTCTTGTAGTAGTAGTAGTGGTTTTTCTTGTAATACTACTAGTAGTAGTGTTTGTTCTTGTAGTATAAGGAGTAGTAGGAGAAGCAGTGGTTGTTCTTGTAGCAGTAGTAGGGGTTATTCTTGTAGTAGTAGTTGTGGCTGTACTTTTAGAAGTATTAGTGGTTGTTCTTGTAGTAGTAGTAGTAGTAGTAGTACTAGTAGTAGTAGTGGTTGTTCTTGTAGTAGTAGTAGTGGTTGTTCTTTTAGTAGTAGTAGTAGTAGTGGTTGTTCTTGTAGTAGTAGTAGTAGTAGTAGGAGAAGTAGTGGTTGTTCTTGTAGAAGTAGTAGTGGTTGTTCTTGTAGTAGTAGTAGTAGTAGTAGCGGTTGTTCTTGTAGTAGCAGTAGTACTAGTGGTGGTTGTTCTTGTAGTAGTAGTGGTTGTTCTTGTAGTTGTAATAATGGTAGTTGTAGTGGTTGTTCTTGTAGAAGTAGTAGTGGTTGTTCTTGTAGTAGTAGTAGTGGTTTTTCTTGTAATACTTGTAGTAGTAGTAGTGGTTGTTCTTGTAGTAGTAGTAGTGGTTGTTGTTTTAGTAGTAGTAGTGGTTCTACTTGTAGTAGTAGTAGTAGTAGTAGTGGTTGTTCTTGTAGTAGTAGTAGTAGTCGTGGTTGTACTTGTAGTAGTAGTAGTGGTTGTTCTTGTAGTAGTAGTAGTAGTAGTAGTACTAGTAGTAGTAGTGGTTGTTCTTGTAGTAGTAGTAGTGGTTGTTCTTTTAGTAGTAGTAGTATTAGTGGTTGTTCTTGTAGTAGTAGTAGTAGTAGTAGTAGTAGTAGTAGGAGAAGTAGTGGTTGTTCTTGTAGAAGTAGTAGTGGTTGTTCTTGTAGTAGTAGTAGTAGTAGTAGCGGTTGTTCTTGTAGTAGCAGTAGTAGTAGTGGTGGTTGTTCTTGTAGTAGTAGTGGTTGTTCTTGTAGTTGTAGTAGTGGTAGTTGTAGTGGTTGTTCTTGTAGAAGTAGTAGTGGTTGTTCTTGTAGTAGTAGTAGTGGTTTTTCTTGTAATACTTGTAGTAGTAGTAGTGGTTGTTCCTGTAGTAGTAGTAGTGGTTGTTGTTTCAGTAGTAGTAGTGGTTCTACTTGTAGAAGTAGTAGTAGTAGTAGTAGTGGTTGATCTTGTAGTAGTAGTAGTAGTAGTGGCGGTTGTTCTTGTAGTAGTAGTAGTGGTTGTTCTTGTAGAAGTAGTAGTAGTGGTGGTTGTTCTTGTAGTAGTAGTGGTTGTTCTTGTAGTTGTAGTAGTGGTAGTTGTAGTGGTTGTTCTTGTAGTAGTAGTAGTAGTGGTTGTTCTTGTAGTAGTAGTAGTAGTAGTAGTAGTAGTGGTTTCTCTTGTAGTAGTAGTATTTGTTGTTGTAGTGGTGGTTGTTCTTGTAGTTGTAGTAGTGGTAGTTGTAGTGGTTGTTCTTGTAGTAGTAGTAGTGGTTGTTCTTGTAGTAGTAGTAGTGGTGCTGGTTGTTCTTGTAGTAACAGTAGTAGTAGTGGTTTTACTGCTGGAAATAGTAGTGTTTGTTCTTGTAATGGTAGTACTGGTTATTGTTGTAATACTAGTAATAGTAGTAGTGGTTGTTCCTGTACTAGCAGTAGTGGTTTCTCTTGTAGTAGTAGTAGTGGTTGTTCTGGTAGTAGTAGTGGTTGTACTTGTAATAGTATTAGTAGCAGTTGTTCTTGTAGTAGTAGTAGTGGTTTTTCTTGTAATACTACTAGTAGTAGTGTTTGTTCTTGTAGTATAAGGAGTAGTAGGAGAAGCAGTGGTTGTTCTTGTAGCAGTAGTAGGGGTTATTCTTGTAGTAGTAGTTGTGGCTGTACTTTTAGAAGTAGTAGTGGTTGTTCTTGTAGTAGTAGTAGTAGTAGTAGTACTAGTAGTAGTAGTGGTTGTTCTTGTAGTAGTAGTAGTGGTTGTTCTTTTAGTAGTAGTAGTAGTAGTGGTTGTTCTTGTAGTAGTAGTAGTAGTAGGAGGAGAAGTAGTGGTTGTTCTTGTAGAAGTAGTAGTGGTTGTTCTTGTAGTAGTAGTAGTAGTAGTAGCGGTTGTTCTTGTAGTAGCAGTAGTAGTAGTGGTGGTTGTTCTTGTAGTAGTAGTGGTTGTTCTTGTAGTTGTAGTAATGGTAGTTGTAGTGGTTGTTCTTGTAGAAGTAGTAGTGGTTGTTCTTGTAGTAGTAGTAGTGGTTTTTCTTGTAATACTTGTAGTAGTAGTAGTGGTTGTTCTTGTAGTAGTAGTAGTGGTTGTTGTTTTAGTAGTAGTAGTGGTTCTACTTGTAGTAGTAGTAGTAGTAGTAGTGGTTGTTCTGGTAGTAGTAGTAGTAGTCGTGGTTGTACTTGTAGTAGTAGTAGTGGTTGTTCTTGTAGTAGTATTAGTAGTAGTAGTACTAGTAGTAGTAGTGGTTGTTCTTGTAGTAGTAGTAGTGGTTGTTCTTTTAGTAGTAGTAGTATTAGTGGTTGTTCTTGTAGTAGTAGTAGTAGTAGTAGTAGTAGTAGGAGAAGTACTGGTTGTTCTTGTAGAAGTAGTAGTGGTTGTTCTTGTAGTAGTAGTAGTAGTAGTAGCGGTTGTTCTTGTAGTAGCAGTAGTAGTAGTGGTGGTTGTTCTTGTAGTAGTAGTGGTTGTTCTTGTAGTTGTAGTAGTGGTAGTTGTAGTGGTTGTTCTTGTAGAAGTAGTAGTGGTTGTTCTTGTAGTAGTAGTAGTGGTTTTTCTTGTAATACTTGTAGTAGTAGTAGTGGTTGTTCCTGTAGTAGTAGTAGTGGTTGTTGTTTCAGTAGTAGTAGTGGTTCTACTTGTAGAAGTAGTAGTAGTAGTAGTAGTGGTTGATCTTGTAGTAGTAGTAGTAGTAGTGGCGGTTGTTCTTGTAGTAGTAGTAGTGGTTGTTCTTGTAGAAGTAGTAGTAGTGGTGGTTGTTCTTGTAGTAGTAGTGGTTGTTCTTGTAGTTGTAGTAGTGGTAGTTGTAGTGGTTGTTCTTGTAGTAGTAGTAGTAGTGGTTGTTCTTGTAGTAGTAGTAGTAGTAGTAGTAGTAGTGGTTTCTCTTGTAGTAGTAGTATTTGTTGTTGTAGTGGTGGTTGTTCTTGTAGTTGTAGTAGTGGTAGTTGTAGTGGTTGTTCTTGTAGTAGTAGTAGTGGTTGTTCTTGTAGTAGTAGTAGTGGTGCTGGTTGTTCTTGTAGTAACAGTAGTAGTAGTGGTTTTACTTCTGGAAATAGTAGTGTTTGTTCTTGTAATGGTAGTACTGGTTATTGTTGTAATACTAGTAATAGTAGTAGTGGTTGTTCCTGTACTAGCAGTAGTGGTTTCTCTTGTAGTAGTAGTAGTGTTTGTTCTGGTAGTAGTAGTGGTTGTACTTGTAATAGTATTAGTAGCAGTTGTTCTTGTAGTAGTAGTAGTGGTTTTTCTTGTAATACTACTAGTAGTAGTGTTTGTTCTTGTAGTATAAGGAGTAGTAGGAGAAGCAGTGGTTGTTCTTGTAGCAGTAGTAGGGGTTATTCTTGTAGTAGTAGTTGTGGCTGTACTTTTAGAAGTAGTAGTGGTTGTTCTTGTAGTAGTAGTAGTAGTAGTAGTACTAGTAGTAGTAGTGGTTGTTCTTGTAGTAGTAGTAGTGGTTGTTCTTTTAGTAGTAGTAGTAGTAGTGGTTGTTCTTGTAGTAGTAGTAGTAGTAGGAGGAGAAGTAGTGGTTGTTCTTGTAGAAGTATTAGTGGTTGTTCTAGTAGTAGTAGTAGTAGTAGTAGTAGCGGTTGTTCTTGTAGTAGCAGTAGTAGTAGTGGTGGTTGTTCTTGTAGTAGTAGTGGTTGTTCTTGTAGTTGTAGTAATGGTAGTTGTAGTGGTTGTTCTTGTAGAAGTAGTAGTGGTTGTTCTTGTAGTAGTAGTAGTGGTTTTTCTTGTAATACTTGTAGTAGTAGTAGTGGTTGTTCTTGTAGTAGTAGTAGTGGTTGTTGTTTTAGTAGTAGTAGTGGTTCTACTTGTAGTAGTAGTAGTAATAGTAGTGGTTGTTCTTGTAGTAGTAGTAGTAGTCGTGGTTGTACTTGTAGTAGTAGTAGTGGTTGTTCTTGTAGTAGTAGTAGTAGTAGTAGTAGTAGTAGTAGTAGTGGTTGTTCTTGTAGTAGTAGTAGTGGTTGTTCTTTTAGTAGTAGTAGTATTAGTGGTTGTTCTTGTAGTAGTAGTAGTAGTAGTAGTAGGAGAAGTAGTGGTTGTTCTTGTAGAAGTAGTAGTGGTTGTTCTTGTAGTAGTAGTAGTAGTAGTAGCGGTTGTTCTTGTAGTAGCAGTAGTAGTAGTGGTGGTTGTTCTTGTAGTAGTAGTGGTTGTTCTTGTAGTTGTAGTAGTGGTAGTTGTAGTGGTTGTTCTTGTAGAAGTAGTAGTGGTTGTTCTTGTAGTAGTAGTAGTGGTTTTTCTTGTAATACTTGTAGTAGTAGTAGTGGTTGTTCTTGTAGTAGTAGTAGTGGTTGTTGTTTCAGTAGTAGTAGTGGTTCTACTTGTAGAAGTAGTAGTAGTAGTAGTAGTGGTTGATCTTGTAGTAGTAGTAGTAGTAGTAGTAGTGGCGGTTGTTCTTGTAGTAGTAGTAGTGGTTGTTCTTGTAGAAGTAGTAGTAGTGGTGGTTGTTCTTGTAGTAGTAGTGGTTGTTCTTGTAGTTGTAGTAGTGGTAGTTGTAGTGGTTGTTCTTGTAGTAGTAGTAGTAGTGGTTGTTCTTGTAGTAGTAGTAGTAGTAGTAGTAGTGGTTTCTCTTGTAGTAGTAGTATTTGTTGTTGTAGTGATGTTTGTTCTTGTAGTAGTAGTGGTTGTTCTTGTAGTAGAAGTAGTAGGAGGAGAAGCAGTGGTTGTTCTTGTAGCAGTAGTAGGGGTTATTCTTGTAGTAGTAGTTGTGGCTGTACTTTTAGAAGTAGTAGTGGTTGTTCTTGTAGTAGTAGTAGTAGTAGTAGTAGTACTAGTAGTAGTAGTGGTTGTTCTTGTAGTAGTAGTAGTGGTTGTTCTTTTAGTAGTAGTAGTAGTAGTGGTTGTTCTTGTAGTAGTAGTAGTAGGAGAAGTAGTGGTTGTTCTTGTAGAAGTAGTAGCGGTTGTTCTTGTAGTAGCAGTAGTAGTAGTGGTGGTTGTTCTTGTAGTAGTAGTGGTTGTTCTTGTAGTTGTAGTAGTGGTAGTTGTAGTGGTTGTTCTTGTAGAAGTAGTAGTGGTTGTTCTTGTAGTAGTAGTAGTGGTTTTTTTTGTAGTACTTGTAGTAGTAGTAGTGGTTGTTCTTGTAGTAGTAGTAGTGGTTGTTGTTTTAGTAGTAGTAGTGGTTCTACTTGTAGTAGTAGTAGTAGTAGTAGTAGTGGTTGATCTTGTAGTAGTAGTAGTAGTAGTAGCGGTTGTTCTTGTAGTAGTAGTAGTGGTTGTTCTTGTAGAAGTAGTAGTAGTGGTGGTTGTTCTTGTAGTAGTAGTGGTTGTTCTTGTAGTTGTAGTAGTGGTAGTTGTAGTGGCTGTTCTTGTAGTAGTAGTAGTGGTTGTTCTTGTAGTAGTAGTAGTAGTAGTAGAAGTGGTTTCTCTTGTAGTATTAGTATTTGTTGTTGTAGTGGTGGTTGTTCTTGTAGTTGTAGTAGTGGTAGTTGTAGTGGTTGTTCTTGTAGTAGTAGTAGTGGTTGTTCTTGTAGTAGTAGTAGTGGTGCTGGTTGTTCTTGTAGTAACAGTAGTAGTAGTGGTTTTACTTCTGGAAATAGTAGTGTTTGTTCTTGTAATGGTAGTACTGGTTGTTGTTGTAATACTAGTAATAGTAGTAGTGGTTGTTCCTGTAGTAGCAGTAGTGGTTTCTCTTGTAGTAGTAGTAGTGGTTGTTCTGGTAGTAGTAGTGGTTGTACTTGTAATAGCATTAGTAGCAGTTGTTCTTGTAGTAGTAGTAGTGGTTTTTCTTGTAATACTACTAGTAGTAGTGTTTGTTCTTGTAGTATAAGGAGTAGTAGGAGAAGCAGTGGTTGTTCTTGTAGCAGTAGTAGGGGTTATTCTTGTAGTAGTAGTTGTGGCTGTACTTTTAGAAGTAGTAGTGGTTGTTCTTGTAGTAGTAGTAGTAGTAGTAGTAGTACTAGTAGTAGTAGTGGTTGTTCTTGTAGTAGTAGTAGTGGTTGTTCTTTTAGTAGTAGTAGTATTAGTGGTTGTTCTTGTAGTAGTAGTAGTAGTAGTAGTAGGAGAAGTAGTGGTTGTTCTTGTAGAAGTAGTAGTGGTTGTTCTTGTAGTAGTAGTAGTAGTAGTAGCGGTTGTTCTTGTAGTAGCAGTAGTAGTAGTGGTGGTTGTTCTTGTAGTAGTAGTGGTTGTTCTTGTAGTTGTAGTAGTGGTAGTTGTAGTGGTTGTTCTTGTAGAAGTAGTAGTGGTTGTTCTTGTAGTAGTAGTAGTGGTTTTTCTTGTAATACTTGTAGTAGTAGTAGTGGTTGTTCTTGTAGTAGTAGTAGTGGTTGTTGTTTCAGTAGTAGTAGTGGTTCTACTTGTAGAAGTAGTAGTAGTAGTAGTAGTGGTTGATCTTGTAGTAGTAGTAGTAGTAGTAGTAGTGGCGGTTGTTCTTGTAGTAGTAGTAGTGGTTGTTCTTGTAGAAGTAGTAGTAGTGGTGGTTGTTCTTGTAGTAGTAGTGGTTGTTCTTGTAGTTGTAGTAGTGGTAGTTGTAGTGGTTGTTCTTGTAGTAGTAGTAGTAGTGGTTGTTCTTGTAGTAGTAGTAGTAGTAGTAGTAGTGGTTTCTCTTGTAGTAGTAGTATTTGTTGTTGTAGTGATGTTTGTTCTTGTAGTAGTAGTGGTTGTTCTTGTAGTAGAAGTAGTAGGAGGAGAAGCAGTGGTTGTTCTTGTAGCAGTAGTAGGGGTTATTCTTGTAGTAGTAGTTGTGGCTGTACTTTTAGAAGTAGTAGTGGTTGTTCTTGTAGTAGTAGTAGTAGTAGTAGTAGTACTAGTAGTAGTAGTGGTTGTTCTTGTAGTAGTAGTAGTGGTTGTTCTTTTAGTAGTAGTAGTAGTAGTGGTTGTTCTTGTAGTAGTAGTAGTAGGAGAAGTAGTGGTTGTTCTTGTAGAAGTAGTAGCGGTTGTTCTTGTAGTAGCAGTAGTAGTAGTGGTGGTTGTTCTTGTAGTAGTAGTGGTTGTTCTTGTAGTTGTAGTAGTGGTAGTTGTAGTGGTTGTTCTTGTAGAAGTAGTAGTGGTTGTTCTTGTAGTAGTAGTAGTGGTTTTTTTTGTAGTACTTGTAGTAGTAGTAGTGGTTGTTCTTGTAGTAGTAGTAGTGGTTGTTGTTTTAGTAGTAGTAGTGGTTCTACTTGTAGTAGTAGTAGTAGTAGTAGTAGTGGTTGATCTTGTAGTAGTAGTAGTAGTAGTAGCGGTTGTTCTTGTAGTAGTAGTAGTGGTTGTTCTTGTAGAAGTAGTAGTAGTGGTGGTTGTTCTTGTAGTAGTAGTGGTTGTTCTTGTAGTTGTAGTAGTGGTAGTTGTAGTGGCTGTTCTTGTAGTAGTAGTAGTGGTTGTTCTTGTAGTAGTAGTAGTAGTAGTAGAAGTGGTTTCTCTTGTAGTATTAGTATTTGTTGTTGTAGTGGTGGTTGTTCTTGTAGTTGTAGTAGTGGTAGTTGTAGTGGTTGTTCTTGTAGTAGTAGTAGTGGTTGTTCTTGTAGTAGTAGTAGTGGTGCTGGTTGTTCTTGTAGTAACAGTAGTAGTAGTGGTTTTACTTCTGGAAATAGTAGTGTTTGTTCTTGTAATGGTAGTACTGGTTGTTGTTGTAATACTAGTAATAGTAGTAGTGGTTGTTCCTGTAGTAGCAGTAGTGGTTTCTCTTGTAGTAGTAGTAGTGGTTGTTCTGGTAGTAGTAGTGGTTGTACTTGTAATAGCATTAGTAGCAGTTGTTCTTGTAGTAGTAGTAGTGGTTTTTCTTGTAATACTACTAGTAGTAGTGTTTGTTCTTGTAGTATAAGGAGTAGTAGGAGAAGCAGTGGTTGTTCTTGTAGCAGTAGTAGGGGTTATTCTTGTAGTAGTAGTTGTGGCTGTACTTTTAGAAGTAGTAGTGGTTGTTCTTGTAGTAGTAGTAGTAGTAGTAGTAGTAGTACTAGTAGTAGTAGTGGTTGTTCTTGTAGTAGTAGTAGTGGTTGTTCTTTTAGTAGTAGTAGTGGTTGTTCTTGTAGTAGTAGTAGTAGTAGTAGGAGAAGTAGTGGTTGTTCTTGTAGAAGTAGTAGTGGTTGTTCTTGTAGTAGTAGTAGTAGTAGTAGCGGTTGTTCTTGTAGTAGCAGTAGTAGTAGTGGTGGTTGTTCTTGTAGTAGTAGTGGTTGTTCTTGTAGTTGTAGTAATGGTAGTTGTAGTGGTTGTTCTTGTAGAAGTAGTAGTGGTTGTTCTTGTAGTAGTAGTAGTGGTTTTTCTTGTAATACTTGTAGTAGTAGTAGTGGTTGTTCTTGTAGTAGTAGTAGTGGTTGTTGTTTTAGTAGTAGTAGTGGTTCTACTTGTAGTAGTAGTAGTAGTAGTAGTGGTTGTTCTGGTAGTAGTAGTAGTAGTCGTGGTTGTACTTGTAGTAGTAGTAGTGGTTGTTCTTGTAGTAGTATTAGTAGTAGTAGTACTAGTAGTAGTAGTGGTTGTTCTTGTAGTAGTAGTAGTGGTTGTTCTTTTAGTAGTAGTAGTATTAGTGGTTGTTCTTGTAGTAGTAGTAGTAGTAGTAGTAGTAGGAGAAGTACTGGTTGTTCTTGTAGAAGTAGTAGTGGTTGTTCTTGTAGTAGTAGTAGTAGTAGTAGCGGTTGTTCTTGTAGTAGCAGTAGTAGTAGTGGTGGTTGTTCTTGTAGTAGTAGTGGTTGTTCTTGTAGTTGTAGTAGTGGTAGTTGTAGTGGTTGTTCTTGTAGAAGTAGTAGTGGTTGTTCTTGTAGTAGTAGTAGTGGTTTTTCTTGTAATACTTGTAGTAGTAGTAGTGGTTGTTCCTGTAGTAGTAGTAGTGGTTGTTGTTTCAGTAGTAGTAGTGGTTCTACTTGTAGAAGTAGTAGTAGTAGTAGTAGTGGTTGATCTTGTAGTAGTAGTAGTAGTAGTGGCGGTTGTTCTTGTAGTAGTAGTAGTGGTTGTTCTTGTAGAAGTAGTAGTAGTGGTGGTTGTTCTTGTAGTAGTAGTGGTTGTTCTTGTAGTTGTAGTAGTGGTAGTTGTAGTGGTTGTTCTTGTAGTAGTAGTAGTAGTGGTTGTTCTTGTAGTAGTAGTAGTAGTAGTAGTAGTAGTGGTTTCTCTTGTAGTAGTAGTATTTGTTGTTGTAGTGGTGGTTGTTCTTGTAGTTGTAGTAGTGGTAGTTGTAGTGGTTGTTCTTGTAGTAGTAGTAGTGGTTGTTCTTGTAGTAGTAGTAGTGGTGCTGGTTGTTCTTGTAGTAACAGTAGTAGTAGTGGTTTTACTTCTGGAAATAGTAGTGTTTGTTCTTGTAATGGTAGTACTGGTTATTGTTGTAATACTAGTAATAGTAGTAGTGGTTGTTCCTGTACTAGCAGTAGTGGTTTCTCTTGTAGTAGTAGTAGTGGTTGTTCTGGTAGTAGTAGTGGTTGTACTTGTAATAGTATTAGTAGCAGTTGTTCTTGTAGTAGTAGTAGTGGTTTTTCTTGTAATACTACTAGTAGTAGTGTTTGTTCTTGTAGTATAAGGAGTAGTAGGAGAAGCAGTGGTTGTTCTTGTAGCAGTAGTAGGGGTTATTCTTGTAGTAGTAGTTGTGGCTGTACTTTTAGAAGTAGTAGTGGTTGTTCTTGTAGTAGTAGTAGTAGTAGTAGTACTAGTAGTAGTAGTGGTTGTTCTTGTAGTAGTAGTAGTGGTTGTTCTTTTAGTAGTAGTAGTAGTAGTGGTTGTTCTTGTAGTAGTAGTAGTAGTAGGAGGAGAAGTAGTGGTTGTTCTTGTAGAAGTATTAGTGGTTGTTCTAGTAGTAGTAGTAGTAGTAGTAGTAGCGGTTGTTCTTGTAGTAGCAGTAGTAGTAGTGGTGGTTGTTCTTGTAGTAGTAGTGGTTGTTCTTGTAGTTGTAGTAATGGTAGTTGTAGTGGTTGTTCTTGTAGAAGTAGTAGTGGTTGTTCTTGTAGTAGTAGTAGTGGTTTTTCTTGTAATACTTGTAGTAGTAGTAGTGGTTGTTCTTGTAGTAGTAGTAGTGGTTGTTGTTTTAGTAGTAGTAGTGGTTCTACTTGTAGTAGTAGTAGTAATAGTAGTGGTTGTTCTTGTAGTAGTAGTAGTAGTCGTGGTTGTACTTGTAGTAGTAGTAGTGGTTGTTCTTGTAGTAGTAGTAGTAGTAGTAGTAGTAGTAGTAGTAGTGGTTGTTCTTGTAGTAGTAGTAGTGGTTGTTCTTTTAGTAGTAGTAGTATTAGTGGTTGTTCTTGTAGTAGTAGTAGTAGTAGTAGTAGGAGAAGTAGTGGTTGTTCTTGTAGAAGTAGTAGTGGTTGTTCTTGTAGTAGTAGTAGTAGTAGTAGCGGTTGTTCTTGTAGTAGCAGTAGTAGTAGTGGTGGTTGTTCTTGTAGTAGTAGTGGTTGTTCTTGTAGTTGTAGTAGTGGTAGTTGTAGTGGTTGTTCTTGTAGAAGTAGTAGTGGTTGTTCTTGTAGTAGTAGTAGTGGTTTTTCTTGTAATACTTGTAGTAGTAGTAGTGGTTGTTCTTGTAGTAGTAGTAGTGGTTGTTGTTTCAGTAGTAGTAGTGGTTCTACTTGTAGAAGTAGTAGTAGTAGTAGTAGTGGTTGATCTTGTAGTAGTAGTAGTAGTAGTAGTAGTGGCGGTTGTTCTTGTAGTAGTAGTAGTGGTTGTTCTTGTAGAAGTAGTAGTAGTGGTGGTTGTTCTTGTAGTAGTAGTGGTTGTTCTTGTAGTTGTAGTAGTGGTAGTTGTAGTGGTTGTTCTTGTAGTAGTAGTAGTAGTGGTTGTTCTTGTAGTAGTAGTAGTAGTAGTAGTAGTGGTTTCTCTTGTAGTAGTAGTATTTGTTGTTGTAGTGATGTTTGTTCTTGTAGTAGTAGTGGTTGTTCTTGTAGTAGAAGTAGTAGGAGGAGAAGCAGTGGTTGTTCTTGTAGCAGTAGTAGGGGTTATTCTTGTAGTAGTAGTTGTGGCTGTACTTTTAGAAGTAGTAGTGGTTGTTCTTGTAGTAGTAGTAGTAGTAGTAGTAGTACTAGTAGTAGTAGTGGTTGTTCTTGTAGTAGTAGTAGTGGTTGTTCTTTTAGTAGTAGTAGTAGTAGTGGTTGTTCTTGTAGTAGTAGTAGTAGGAGAAGTAGTGGTTGTTCTTGTAGAAGTAGTAGCGGTTGTTCTTGTAGTAGCAGTAGTAGTAGTGGTGGTTGTTCTTGTAGTAGTAGAGGTTGTTCTTGTAGTTGTAGTAGTGGTAGTTGTAGTGGTTGTTCTTGTAGAAGTAGTAGTGGTTGTTCTTGTAGTAGTAGTAGTGGTTTTTTTTGTAGTACTTGTAGTAGTAGTAGTGGTTGTTCTTGTAGTAGTAGTAGTGGTTGTTGTTTTAGTAGTAGTAGTGGTTCTACTTGTAGTAGTAGTAGTAGTAGTAGTAGTGGTTGATCTTGTAGTAGTAGTAGTAGTAGTAGCGGTTGTTCTTGTAGTAGTAGTAGTGGTTGTTCTTGTAGAAGTAGTAGTAGTGGTGGTTGTTCTTGTAGTAGTAGTGGTTGTTCTTGTAGTTGTAGTAGTGGTAGTTGTAGTGGCTGTTCTTGTAGTAGTAGTAGTGGTTGTTCTTGTAGTAGTAGTAGTAGTAGTAGAAGTGGTTTCTCTTGTAGTATTAGTATTTGTTGTTGTAGTGGTGGTTGTTCTTGTAGTTGTAGTAGTGGTAGTTGTAGTGGTTGTTCTTGTAGTAGTAGTAGTGGTTGTTCTTGTAGTAGTAGTAGTGGTGCTGGTTGTTCTTGTAGTAACAGTAGTAGTAGTGGTTTTACTTCTGGAAATAGTAGTGTTTGTTCTTGTAATGGTAGTACTGGTTGTTGTTGTAATACTAGTAATAGTAGTAGTGGTTGTTCCTGTAGTAGCAGTAGTGGTTTCTCTTGTAGTAGTAGTAGTGGTTGTTCTGGTAGTAGTAGTGGTTGTACTTGTAATAGCATTAGTAGCAGTTGTTCTTGTAGTAGTAGTAGTGGTTTTTCTTGTAATACTACTAGTAGTAGTGTTTGTTCTTGTAGTATAAGGAGTAGTAGGAGAAGCAGTGGTTGTTCTTGTAGCAGTAGTAGGGGTTATTCTTGTAGTAGTAGTTGTGGCTGTACTTTTAGAAGTAGTAGTGGTTGTTCTTGTAGTAGTAGTAGTAGTAGTAGTAGTACTAGTAGTAGTAGTGGTTGTTCTTGTAGTAGTAGTAGTGGTTGTTCTTTTAGTAGTAGTAGTATTAGTGGTTGTTCTTGTAGTAGTAGTAGTAGTAGTAGTAGGAGAAGTAGTGGTTGTTCTTGTAGAAGTAGTAGTGGTTGTTCTTGTAGTAGTAGTAGTAGTAGTAGCGGTTGTTCTTGTAGTAGCAGTAGTAGTAGTGGTGGTTGTTCTTGTAGTAGTAGTGGTTGTTCTTGTAGTTGTAGTAGTGGTAGTTGTAGTGGTTGTTCTTGTAGAAGTAGTAGTGGTTGTTCTTGTAGTAGTAGTAGTGGTTTTTCTTGTAATACTTGTAGTAGTAGTAGTGGTTGTTCTTGTAGTAGTAGTAGTGGTTGTTGTTTCAGTAGTAGTAGTGGTTCTACTTGTAGAAGTAGTAGTAGTAGTAGTAGTGGTTGATCTTGTAGTAGTAGTAGTAGTAGTAGTAGTGGCGGTTGTTCTTGTAGTAGTAGTAGTGGTTGTTCTTGTAGAAGTAGTAGTAGTGGTGGTTGTTCTTGTAGTAGTAGTGGTTGTTCTTGTAGTTGTAGTAGTGGTAGTTGTAGTGGTTGTTCTTGTAGTAGTAGTAGTAGTGGTTGTTCTTGTAGTAGTAGTAGTAGTAGTAGTAGTGGTTTCTCTTGTAGTAGTAGTATTTGTTGTTGTAGTGATGTTTGTTCTTGTAGTAGTAGTGGTTGTTCTTGTAGTAGAAGTAGTAGGAGGAGAAGCAGTGGTTGTTCTTGTAGCAGTAGTAGGGGTTATTCTTGTAGTAGTAGTTGTGGCTGTACTTTTAGAAGTAGTAGTGGTTGTTCTTGTAGTAGTAGTAGTAGTAGTAGTAGTACTAGTAGTAGTAGTGGTTGTTCTTGTAGTAGTAGTAGTGGTTGTTCTTTTAGTAGTAGTAGTAGTAGTGGTTGTTCTTGTAGTAGTAGTAGTAGGAGAAGTAGTGGTTGTTCTTGTAGAAGTAGTAGCGGTTGTTCTTGTAGTAGCAGTAGTAGTAGTGGTGGTTGTTCTTGTAGTAGTAGTGGTTGTTCTTGTAGTTGTAGTAGTGGTAGTTGTAGTGGTTGTTCTTGTAGAAGTAGTAGTGGTTGTTCTTGTAGTAGTAGTAGTGGTTTTTTTTGTAGTACTTGTAGTAGTAGTAGTGGTTGTTCTTGTAGTAGTAGTAGTGGTTGTTGTTTTAGTAGTAGTAGTGGTTCTACTTGTAGTAGTAGTAGTAGTAGTAGTAGTGGTTGATCTTGTAGTAGTAGTAGTAGTAGTAGCGGTTGTTCTTGTAGTAGTAGTAGTGGTTGTTCTTGTAGAAGTAGTAGTAGTGGTGGTTGTTCTTGTAGTAGTAGTGGTTGTTCTTGTAGTTGTAGTAGTGGTAGTTGTAGTGGCTGTTCTTGTAGTAGTAGTAGTGGTTGTTCTTGTAGTAGTAGTAGTAGTAGTAGAAGTGGTTTCTCTTGTAGTATTAGTATTTGTTGTTGTAGTGGTGGTTGTTCTTGTAGTTGTAGTAGTGGTAGTTGTAGTGGTTGTTCTTGTAGTAGTAGTAGTGGTTGTTCTTGTAGTAGTAGTAGTGGTGCTGGTTGTTCTTGTAGTAACAGTAGTAGTAGTGGTTTTACTTCTGGAAATAGTAGTGTTTGTTCTTGTAATGGTAGTACTGGTTGTTGTTGTAATACTAGTAATAGTAGTAGTGGTTGTTCCTGTAGTAGCAGTAGTGGTTTCTCTTGTAGTAGTAGTAGTGGTTGTTCTGGTAGTAGTAGTGGTTGTACTTGTAATAGCATTAGTAGCAGTTGTTCTTGTAGTAGTAGTAGTGGTTTTTCTTGTAATACTACTAGTAGTAGTGTTTGTTCTTGTAGTATAAGGAGTAGTAGGAGAAGCAGTGGTTGTTCTTGTAGCAGTAGTAGGGGTTATTCTTGTAGTAGTAGTTGTGGCTGTACTTTTAGAAGTAGTAGTGGTTGTTCTTGTAGTAGTAGTAGTAGTAGTAGTAGTAGTACTAGTAGTAGTAGTGGTTGTTCTTGTAGTAGTAGTAGTGGTTGTTCTTTTAGTAGTAGTAGTGGTTGTTCTTGTAGTAGTAGTAGTAGTAGTAGGAGAAGTAGTGGTTGTTCTTGTAGAAGTAGTAGTGGTTGTTCTTGTAGTAGTAGTGGTTGTTCTTGTAGTTGTAGTAATGGTAGTTGTAGTGGTTGTTCTTGTAGAAGTAGTAGTGGTTGTTCTTGTAGTAGTAGTAGTGGTTTTTCTTGTAATACTTGTAGTAGTAGTGGTTGTTCTTGTAGTACTAGTAGTGGTTGTTGTTTTAGTAGTAGTAGTGGTTCTACTTGTAGTAGTAGTAGTAGTAGTAGTGGTTGTTCTTGTAGTAGTAGTAGTCGTGGTTGTACTTGTAGTAGTAGTAGTGGTTGTTCTTGTAGTAGTAGTAGTAGTAGTAGTACTAGTAGTAGTAGTGGTTGTTCTTGTAGTAGTAGTAGTGGTTGTTCTTTTAGTAGTAGTAGTATTAGTGGTTGTTCTTGTAGTAGTAGTAGTAGTAGTAGTAGGAGAAGTAGTGGTTGTTCTTGTAGAAGTAGTAGTGGTTGTTCTTGTAGTAGTAGTAGTAGTAGTAGCGGTTGTTCTTGTAGTAGCAGTAGTAGTAGTGGTGGTTGTTCTTGTAGTAGTAGTGGTTGTTCTTGTAGTTGTAGTAGTGGTAGTTGTAGTGGTTGTTCTTGTAGAAGTAGTAGTGGTTGTTCTTGTAGTAGTAGTAGTGTTTTTTCTTGTAATACTTGTAGTAGTAGTAGTGGTTGTTCTTGTAGTAGTAGTAGTGGTTGTTGTTTTAGTAGTAGTAGTGGTTCTACTTGTAGAAGTAGTAGTAGTAGTAGTAGTGGTTGATCTTGTCGTAGTAGTAGTAGTAGTAGTAGTAGTGGCGGTTGTTCTTGTAGTAGTAGTAGTTGTTGTTCTTGTAGAAGTAGTAGTAGTGGTGGTTGTTCTTGTAGTAGTAGTGGTTGTTCTTGTAGTTGTAGTAGTGGTAGTTGTAGTGGTTGTTCTTGTAGTAGTAGTAGTAGTAGTAGTAGAAGTGGTTTCTCTTGTAGTAGTAGTATTTGTTGTTGTAGTGGTGGTTGTTCTTGTAGTTGTAGTAGTGGTAGCTGTAGTGGTTGTTCTTGTAGTAGTAGTAGTGGTTGTTCTTGTAGTAGTAGTAGTGGTTGTTCTTTTAGTAGTAGTAGTATTAGTGGTTGTTCTTGTAGTAGTAGTAGTAGTAGTAGGAGAAGTAGTGGTTGTTCTTGTAGAAGTAGTAGTGGTTGTTCTTGTAGTAGTAGTAGTAGTAGTAGCGGTTGTTCTTGTAGTAGCAGTAGTAGTAGTGGTGGTTGTTCTTGTAGTAGTAGTGGTTGTTCCTGTAGTTGTAGTAGTGGTAGTTGTAGTGGTTGTTCTTGTAGAAGTAGTAGTGGTTGTTCTTGTAGTAGTAGTAGTGGTTTTTCTTGTAATACTTGTAGTAGTAGTAGTGGTTGTTCTTGTAGTAGTAGTAGTGGTTGTTGTTTTAGTAGTAGTAGTGGTTCTACTTGTAGAAGTAGTAGTAGTAGTAGTGGTTGATCTTGTAGTAGTAGTAGTAGTAGTAGTGGCGGTTGTTCTTGTAGTAGTAGTAGTGGTTGTTCTTGTAGAAGTAGTAGTAGTGGTGGTTGTTCTTGTAGCAGTAGTGGTTGTTCTTGTAGTTGTAGTAGTGGTAGTTTTAGTGGTTGTTCTTGTAGTAGTAGTAGTAGTGGTTGTTCTTGTAGTAGTAGTAGTAGTAGTAGTAGTAGTGGTTTCTCTTGTAGTAGTAGTATTTGTTGTTGTAGTGGTGGTTGTTCTTGTAGTTGTAGTAGTGGTAGTTGTAGTGGTTGTTCTTGTAGTAGTAGTAGTGGTTGTTCTTGTAGTAGTAGTAGTGGTGCTGGTTGTTCTTGTAGTAACAGTAGTAGCAGGGGTTTTACTTCTGGAAATAGTAGTGTTTGTTCTTGTAATGGTAGTACTGGTTGTTGTTGTAATACTAGTAATAGTAGTAGTGGTTGTTCCTGTAGTAGCAGTAGTGGTTTCTCTTGTAGTAGTAGTAGTGGTTGTTCTGGTTGTAGTAGTGGTTGTACTTGTAATAGTATTAGTAGCAGTTGTTCTTGTAGTAGTAGTAGTGGTTTTTCTTGTAATACTACTAGTAGTAGTGTTTGTTCTTGTAGTATAAGGAGTAGTAGGAGAAGCAGTGGTTGTTCTTGTAGCAGTAGTAGGGGTTATTCTTGTAGTAGTAGTTGTGGCTGTACTTTTAGAAGTATTAGTGGTTGTTCTTGTAGTAGTAGTAGTAGTAGTAGTACTAGTAGTAGTAGTGGTTGTTCTTGTAGTAGTAGTAGTGGTTGTTCTTTTAGTAGTAGTAGTAGTAGTGGTTGTTCTTGTAGTAGTAGTAGTAGTAGTAGTAGGAGAAGTAGTGGTTGTTCTTGTAGAAGTAGTAGTGGTTGTTCTTGTAGTAGTAGTAGTAGTAGTAGCGGTTGTTCTTGTAGTAGCAGTAGTACTAGTGGTGGTTGTTCTTGTAGTAGTAGTGGTTGTTCTTGTAGTTGTAGTAATGGTAGTTGTAGTGGTTGTTCTTGTAGAAGTAGTAGTGGTTGTTCTTGTAGTAGTAGTAGTGGTTTTTCTTGTAATACTTGTAGTAGTAGTAGTGGTTGTTCTTGTAGTAGTAGTAGTGGTTGTTGTTTTAGTAGTAGTAGTGGTTCTACTTGTAGTAGTAGTAGTAGTAGTAGTGGTTGTTCTTGTAGTAGTAGTAGTAGTCGTGGTTGTACTTGTAGTAGTAGTAGTGGTTGTTCTTGTAGTAGTAGTAGTAGTAGTAGTACTAGTAGTAGTAGTGGTTGTTCTTGTAGTAGTAGTAGTGGTTGTTCTTTTAGTAGTAGTAGTATTAGTGGTTGTTCTTGTAGTAGTAGTAGTAGTAGGAGAAGTAGTGGTTGTTCTTGTAGAAGTAGTAGTGGTTGTTCTTGTAGTAGTAGTAGTAGTAGCGGTTGTTCTTGTAGTAGCAGTAGTAGTAGTGGTGGTTGTTCTTGTAGTTGTAGTAATGGTAGTTGTAGTGGTTGTTCTTGTAGAAGTAGTAGTGGTTGTTCTTGTAGTAGTAGTAGTGGTTTTTCTTGTAATACTTGTAGTAGTAGTGGTTGTTCTTGTAGTACTAGTAGTGGTTGTTGTTTTAGTAGTAGTAGTGGTTCTACTTGTAGTAGTAGTAGTAGTAGTAGTGGTTGTTCTTGTAGTAGTAGTAGTCGTGGTTGTACTTGTAGTAGTAGTAGTGGTTGTTCTTGTAGTAGTAGTAGTAGTAGTAGTACTAGTAGTAGTAGTGGTTGTTCTTGTAGTAGTAGTAGTGGTTGTTCTTTTAGTAGTAGTAGTATTAGTGGTTGTTCTTGTAGTAGTAGTAGTAGTAGTAGTAGGAGAAGTAGTGGTTGTTCTTGTAGAAGTAGTAGTGGTTGTTCTTGTAGTAGTAGTAGTAGTAGTAGCGGTTGTTCTTGTAGTAGCAGTAGTAGTAGTGGTGGTTGTTCTTGTAGTAGTAGTGGTTGTTCTTGTAGTTGTAGTAGTGGTAGTTGTAGTGGTTGTTCTTGTAGAAGTAGTAGTGGTTGTTCTTGTAGTAGTAGTAGTGTTTTTTCTTGTAATACTTGTAGTAGTAGTAGTGGTTGTTCTTGTAGTAGTAGTAGTGGTTGTTGTTTTAGTAGTAGTAGTGGTTCTATTTGTAGAAGTAGTAGTAGTAGTAGTAGTGGTTGATCTTGTAGTAGTAGTAGTAGTAGTAGTAGTGGCGGTTGTTCTTGTAGTAGTAGTAGTTGTTGTTCTTGTAGAAGTAGTAGTAGTGGTGGTTGTTCTTGTAGTAGTAGTGGTTGTTCTTGTAGTTGTAGTAGTGGTAGTTGTAGTGGTTGTTCTTGTAGTAGTAGTAGTAGTAGTAGTAGAAGTGGTTTCTCTTGTAGTAGTAGTATTTGTTGTTGTAGTGGTGGTTGTTCTTGTAGTTGTAGTAGTGGTAGCTGTAGTGGTTGTTCTTGTAGTAGTAGTAGTGGTTGTTCTTGTAGTAGTAGTAGTGGTTGTTCTTTTAGTAGTAGTAGTATTAGTGGTTGTTCTTGTAGTAGTAGTAGTAGTAGTAGGAGAAGTAGTGGTTGTTCTTGTAGAAGTAGTAGTGGTTGTTCTTGTAGTAGTAGTAGTAGTAGTAGCGGTTGTTCTTGTAGTAGCAGTAGTAGTAGTGGTGGTTGTTCTTGTAGTAGTAGTGGTTGTTCCTGTAGTTGTAGTAGTGGTAGTTGTAGTGGTTGTTCTTGTAGAAGTAGTAGTGGTTGTTCTTGTAGTAGTAGTAGTGGTTTTTCTTGTAATACTTGTAGTAGTAGTAGTGGTTGTTCTTGTAGTAGTAGTAGTGGTTGTTGTTTTAGTAGTAGTAGTGGTTCTACTTGTAGAAGTAGTAGTAGTAGTAGTGGTTGATCTTGTAGTAGTAGTAGTAGTAGTAGTGGCGGTTGTTCTTGTAGTAGTAGTAGTGGTTGTTCTTGTAGAAGTAGTAGTAGTGGTGGTTGTTCTTGTAGCAGTAGTGGTTGTTCTTGTAGTTGTAGTAGTGGTAGTTTTAGTGGTTGTTCTTGTAGTAGTAGTAGTAGTGGTTGTTCTTGTAGTAGTAGTAGTAGTAGTAGTAGTAGTGGTTTCTCTTGTAGTAGTAGTATTTGTTGTTGTAGTGGTGGTTGTTCTTGTAGTTGTAGTAGTGGTAGTTGTAGTGGTTGTTCTTGTAGTAGTAGTGGTGGTTGTTCTTGTAGTAGTAGTAGTGGTGCTGGTTGTTCTTGTAGTAACAGTAGTAGCAGGGGTTTTACTTCTGGAAATAGTAGTGTTTGTTCTTGTAATGGTAGTACTGGTTGTTGTTGTAATACTAGTAATAGTAGTAGTGGTTGTTCCTGTAGTAGCAGTAGTGGTTTCTCTTGTAGTAGTAGTAGTGGTTGTTCTGGTTGTAGTAGTGGTTGTACTTGTAATAGTATTAGTAGCAGTTGTTCTTGTAGTAGTAGTAGTGGTTTTTCTTGTAATACTACTAGTAGTAGTGTTTGTTCTTGTAGTATAAGGAGTAGTAGGAGAAGCAGTGGTTGTTCTTGTAGCAGTAGTAGGGGTTATTCTTGTAGTAGTAGTTGTGGCTGTACTTTTAGAAGTATTAGTGGTTGTTCTTGTAGTAGTAGTAGTAGTAGTAGTACTAGTAGTAGTAGTGGTTGTTCTTGTAGTAGTAGTAGTGGTTGTTCTTTTAGTAGTAGTAGTAGTAGTGGTTGTTCTTGTAGTAGTAGTAGTAGTAGTAGGAGAAGTAGTGGTTGTTCTTGTAGAAGTAGTAGTGGTTGTTCTTGTAGTAGTAGTAGTAGTAGTAGCGGTTGTTCTTGTAGTAGCAGTAGTACTAGTGGTGGTTGTTCTTGTAGTAGTAGTGGTTGTTCTTGTAGTTGTAATAATGGTAGTTGTAGTGGTTGTTCTTGTAGAAGTAGTAGTGGTTGTTCTTGTAGTAGTAGTAGTGGTTTTTCTTGTAATACTTGTAGTAGTAGTAGTGGTTGTTCTTGTAGTAGTAGTAGTGGTTGTTGTTTTAGTAGTAGTAGTGGTTCTACTTGTAGTAGTAGTAGTAGTAGTAGTGGTTGTTCTTGTAGTAGTAGTAGTAGTCGTGGTTGTACTTGTAGTAGTAGTAGTGGTTGTTCTTGTAGTAGTAGTAGTAGTAGTAGTACTAGTAGTAGTAGTGGTTGTTCTTGTAGTAGTAGTAGTGGTTGTTCTTTTAGTAGTAGTAGTATTAGTGGTTGTTCTTGTAGTAGTAGTAGTAGTAGTAGTAGTAGTAGGAGAAGTAGTGGTTGTTCTTGTAGAAGTAGTAGTGGTTGTTCTTGTAGTAGTAGTAGTAGTAGTAGCGGTTGTTCTTGTAGTAGCAGTAGTAGTAGTGGTGGTTGTTCTTGTAGTAGTAGTGGTTGTTCTTGTAGTTGTAGTAGTGGTAGTTGTAGTGGTTGTTCTTGTAGAAGTAGTAGTGGTTGTTCTTGTAGTAGTAGTAGTGGTTTTTCTTGTAATACTTGTAGTAGTAGTAGTGGTTGTTCCTGTAGTAGTAGTAGTGGTTGTTGTTTCAGTAGTAGTAGTGGTTCTACTTGTAGAAGTAGTAGTAGTAGTAGTAGTGGTTGATCTTGTAGTAGTAGTAGTAGTAGTGGCGGTTGTTCTTGTAGTAGTAGTAGTGGTTGTTCTTGTAGAAGTAGTAGTAGTGGTGGTTGTTCTTGTAGTAGTAGTGGTTGTTCTTGTAGTTGTAGTAGTGGTAGTTGTAGTGGTTGTTCTTGTAGAAGTAGTAGTGGTTGTTCTTGTAGTAGTAGTAGTGGTTATTCTTGTAATACTTGTAGTAGTAGTAGTGGTTGTTCCTGTAGTAGTAGTAGTGGTTGTTGTTTCAGTAGTAGTAGTGGTTCTACTTGTAGAAGTAGTAGTAGTAGTAGTAGTGGTTGATCTTGTAGTAGTAGTAGTAGTAGTGGCGGTTGTTCTTGTAGTAGTAGTAGTGGTTGTTCTTGTAGAAGTAGTAGTAGTGGTGGTTGTTCTTGTAGTAGTAGTGGTTGTTCTTGTAGTTGTAGTAGTGGTAGTTGTAGTGGTTGTTCTTGTAGTAGTAGTAGTAGTGGTTGTTCTTGTAGTAGTAGTAGTAGTAGTAGTAGTAGTGGTTTCTCTTGTAGTAGTAGTATTTGTTGTTGTAGTGGTGGTTGTTCTTGTAGTTGTAGTAGTGGTAGTTGTAGTGGTTGTTCTTGTAGTAGTAGTAGTGGTTGTTCTTGTAGTAGTAGTAGTGGTGCTGGTTGTTCTTGTAGTAACAGTAGTAGTAGTGGTTTTACTGCTGGAAATAGTAGTGTTTGTTCTTGTAATGGTAGTACTGGTTATTGTTGTAATACTAGTAATAGTAGTAGTGGTTGTTCCTGTACTAGCAGTAGTGGTTTCTCTTGTAGTAGTAGTAGTGGTTGTTCTGGTAGTAGTAGTGGTTGTACTTGTAATAGTATTAGTAGCAGTTGTTCTTGTAGTAGTAGTAGTGGTTTTTCTTGTAATACTACTAGTAGTAGTGTTTGTTCTTGTAGTATAAGGAGTAGTAGGAGAAGCAGTGGTTGTTCTTGTAGCAGTAGTAGGGGTTATTCTTGTAGTAGTAGTTGTGGCTGTACTTTTAGAAGTAGTAGTGGTTGTTCTTGTAGTAGTAGTAGTAGTAGTAGTACTAGTAGTAGTAGTGGTTGTTCTTGTAGTAGTAGTAGTGGTTGTTCTTTTAGTAGTAGTAGTAGTAGTGGTTGTTCTTGTAGTAGTAGTAGTAGTAGGAGGAGAAGTAGTGGTTGTTCTTGTAGAAGTAGTAGTGGTTGTTCTTGTAGTAGTAGTAGTAGTAGTAGCGGTTGTTCTTGTAGTAGCAGTAGTAGTAGTGGTGGTTGTTCTTGTAGTAGTAGTGGTTGTTCTTGTAGTTGTAGTAATGGTAGTTGTAGTGGTTGTTCTTGTAGAAGTAGTAGTGGTTGTTCTTGTAGTAGTAGTAGTGGTTTTTCTTGTAATACTTGTAGTAGTAGTAGTGGTTGTTCTTGTAGTAGTAGTAGTGGTTGTTGTTTTAGTAGTAGTAGTGGTTCTACTTGTAGTAGTAGTAGTAGTAGTAGTGGTTGTTCTGGTAGTAGTAGTAGTAGTCGTGGTTGTACTTGTAGTAGTAGTAGTGGTTGTTCTTGTAGTAGTATTAGTAGTAGTAGTACTAGTAGTAGTAGTGGTTGTTCTTGTAGTAGTAGTAGTGGTTGTTCTTTTAGTAGTAGTAGTATTAGTGGTTGTTCTTGTAGTAGTAGTAGTAGTAGTAGTAGTAGTAGGAGAAGTACTGGTTGTTCTTGTAGAAGTAGTAGTGGTTGTTCTTGTAGTAGTAGTAGTAGTAGTAGCGGTTGTTCTTGTAGTAGCAGTAGTAGTAGTGGTGGTTGTTCTTGTAGTAGTAGTGGTTGTTCTTGTAGTTGTAGTAGTGGTAGTTGTAGTGGTTGTTCTTGTAGAAGTAGTAGTGGTTGTTCTTGTAGTAGTAGTAGTGGTTTTTCTTGTAATACTTGTAGTAGTAGTAGTGGTTGTTCCTGTAGTAGTAGTAGTGGTTGTTGTTTCAGTAGTAGTAGTGGTTCTACTTGTAGAAGTAGTAGTAGTAGTAGTAGTGGTTGATCTTGTAGTAGTAGTAGTAGTAGTGGCGGTTGTTCTTGTAGTAGTAGTAGTGGTTGTTCTTGTAGAAGTAGTAGTAGTGGTGGTTGTTCTTGTAGTAGTAGTGGTTGTTCTTGTAGTTGTAGTAGTGGTAGTTGTAGTGGTTGTTCTTGTAGTAGTAGTAGTAGTGGTTGTTCTTGTAGTAGTAGTAGTAGTAGTAGTAGTAGTGGTTTCTCTTGTAGTAGTAGTATTTGTTGTTGTAGTGGTGGTTGTTCTTGTAGTTGTAGTAGTGGTAGTTGTAGTGGTTGTTCTTGTAGTAGTAGTAGTGGTTGTTCTTGTAGTAGTAGTAGTGGTGCTGGTTGTTCTTGTAGTAACAGTAGTAGTAGTGGTTTTACTTCTGGAAATAGTAGTGTTTGTTCTTGTAATGGTAGTACTGGTTATTGTTGTAATACTAGTAATAGTAGTAGTGGTTGTTCCTGTACTAGCAGTAGTGGTTTCTCTTGTAGTAGTAGTAGTGGTTGTTCTGGTAGTAGTAGTGGTTGTACTTGTAATAGTATTAGTAGCAGTTGTTCTTGTAGTAGTAGTAGTGGTTTTTCTTGTAATACTACTAGTAGTAGTGTTTGTTCTTGTAGTATAAGGAGTAGTAGGAGAAGCAGTGGTTGTTCTTGTAGCAGTAGTAGGGGTTATTCTTGTAGTAGTAGTTGTGGCTGTACTTTTAGAAGTAGTAGTGGTTGTTCTTGTAGTAGTAGTAGTAGTAGTAGTACTAGTAGTAGTAGTGGTTGTTCTTGTAGTAGTAGTAGTGGTTGTTCTTTTAGTAGTAGTAGTAGTAGTGGTTGTTCTTGTAGTAGTAGTAGTAGTAGGAGGAGAAGTAGTGGTTGTTCTTGTAGAAGTATTAGTGGTTGTTCTAGTAGTAGTAGTAGTAGTAGTAGTAGCGGTTGTTCTTGTAGTAGCAGTAGTAGTAGTGGTGGTTGTTCTTGTAGTAGTAGTGGTTGTTCTTGTAGTTGTAGTAATGGTAGTTGTAGTGGTTGTTCTTGTAGAAGTAGTAGTGGTTGTTCTTGTAGTAGTAGTAGTGGTTTTTCTTGTAATACTTGTAGTAGTAGTAGTGGTTGTTCTTGTAGTAGTAGTAGTGGTTGTTGTTTTAGTAGTAGTAGTGGTTCTACTTGTAGTAGTAGTAGTAATAGTAGTGGTTGTTCTTGTAGTAGTAGTAGTAGTCGTGGTTGTACTTGTAGTAGTAGTAGTGGTTGTTCTTGTAGTAGTAGTAGTAGTAGTAGTACTAGTAGTAGTAGTGGTTGTTCTTGTAGTAGTAGTAGTGGTTGTTCTTTTAGTAGTAGTAGTATTAGTGGTTGTTCTTGTAGTAGTAGTAGTAGTAGTAGTAGGAGAAGTAGTGGTTGTTCTTGTAGAAGTAGTAGTGGTTGTTCTTGTAGTAGTAGTAGTAGTAGTAGCGGTTGTTCTTGTAGTAGCAGTAGTAGTAGTGGTGGTTGTTCTTGTAGTAGTAGTGGTTGTTCTTGTAGTTGTAGTAGTGGTAGTTGTAGTGGTTGTTCTTGTAGAAGTAGTAGTGGTTGTTCTTGTAGTAGTAGTAGTGGTTTTTCTTGTAATACTTGTAGTAGTAGTAGTGGTTGTTCTTGTAGTAGTAGTAGTGGTTGTTGTTTCAGTAGTAGTAGTGGTTCTACTTGTAGAAGTAGTAGTAGTAGTAGTAGTGGTTGATCTTGTAGTAGTAGTAGTAGTAGTAGTAGTGGCGGTTGTTCTTGTAGTAGTAGTAGTGGTTGTTCTTGTAGAAGTAGTAGTAGTGGTGGTTGTTCTTGTAGTAGTAGTGGTTGTTCTTGTAGTTGTAGTAGTGGTAGTTGTAGTGGTTGTTCTTGTAGTAGTAGTAGTAGTGGTTGTTCTTGTAGTAGTAGTAGTAGTAGTAGTAGTGGTTTCTCTTGTAGTAGTAGTATTTGTTGTTGTAGTGATGTTTGTTCTTGTAGTAGTAGTGGTTGTTCTTGTAGTAGAAGTAGTAGGAGGAGAAGCAGTGGTTGTTCTTGTAGCAGTAGTAGGGGTTATTCTTGTAGTAGTAGTTGTGGCTGTACTTTTAGAAGTAGTAGTGGTTGTTCTTGTAGTAGTAGTAGTAGTAGTAGTAGTACTAGTAGTAGTAGTGGTTGTTCTTGTAGTAGTAGTAGTGGTTGTTCTTTTAGTAGTAGTAGTAGTAGTGGTTGTTCTTGTAGTAGTAGTAGTAGGAGAAGTAGTGGTTGTTCTTGTAGAAGTAGTAGCGGTTGTTCTTGTAGTAGCAGTAGTAGTAGTGGTGGTTGTTCTTGTAGTAGTAGTGGTTGTTCTTGTAGTTGTAGTAGTGGTAGTTGTAGTGGTTGTTCTTGTAGAAGTAGTAGTGGTTGTTCTTGTAGTAGTAGTAGTGGTTTTTTTTGTAGTACTTGTAGTAGTAGTAGTGGTTGTTCTTGTAGTAGTAGTAGTGGTTGTTGTTTTAGTAGTAGTAGTGGTTCTACTTGTAGTAGTAGTAGTAGTAGTAGTAGTGGTTGATCTTGTAGTAGTAGTAGTAGTAGTAGCGGTTGTTCTTGTAGTAGTAGTAGTGGTTGTTCTTGTAGAAGTAGTAGTAGTGGTGGTTGTTCTTGTAGTAGTAGTGGTTGTTCTTGTAGTTGTAGTAGTGGTAGTTGTAGTGGCTGTTCTTGTAGTAGTAGTAGTGGTTGTTCTTGTAGTAGTAGTAGTAGTAGTAGAAGTGGTTTCTCTTGTAGTATTAGTATTTGTTGTTGTAGTGGTGGTTGTTCTTGTAGTTGTAGTAGTGGTAGTTGTAGTGGTTGTTCTTGTAGTAGTAGTAGTGGTTGTTCTTGTAGTAGTAGTAGTGGTGCTGGTTGTTCTTGTAGTAACAGTAGTAGTAGTGGTTTTACTTCTGGAAATAGTAGTGTTTGTTCTTGTAATGGTAGTACTGGTTGTTGTTGTAATACTAGTAATAGTAGTAGTGGTTGTTCCTGTAGTAGCAGTAGTGGTTTCTCTTGTAGTAGTAGTAGTGGTTGTTCTGGTAGTAGTAGTGGTTGTACTTGTAATAGCATTAGTAGCAGTTGTTCTTGTAGTAGTAGTAGTGGTTTTTCTTGTAATACTACTAGTAGTAGTGTTTGTTCTTGTAGTATAAGGAGTAGTAGGAGAAGCAGTGGTTGTTCTTGTAGCAGTAGTAGGGGTTATTCTTGTAGTAGTAGTTGTGGCTGTACTTTTAGAAGTAGTAGTGGTTGTTCTTGTAGTAGTAGTAGTAGTAGTAGTAGTACTAGTAGTAGTAGTGGTTGTTCTTGTAGTAGTAGTAGTGGTTGTTCTTTTAGTAGTAGTAGTATTAGTGGTTGTTCTTGTAGTAGTAGTAGTAGTAGTAGTAGGAGAAGTAGTGGTTGTTCTTGTAGAAGTAGTAGTGGTTGTTCTTGTAGTAGTAGTAGTAGTAGTAGCGGTTGTTCTTGTAGTAGCAGTAGTAGTAGTGGTGGTTGTTCTTGTAGTAGTAGTGGTTGTTCTTGTAGTTGTAGTAGTGGTAGTTGTAGTGGTTGTTCTTGTAGAAGTAGTAGTGGTTGTTCTTGTAGTAGTAGTAGTGGTTTTTCTTGTAATACTTGTAGTAGTAGTAGTGGTTGTTCTTGTAGTAGTAGTAGTGGTTGTTGTTTCAGTAGTAGTAGTGGTTCTACTTGTAGAAGTAGTAGTAGTAGTAGTAGTGGTTGATCTTGTAGTAGTAGTAGTAGTAGTAGTAGTGGCGGTTGTTCTTGTAGTAGTAGTAGTGGTTGTTCTTGTAGAAGTAGTAGTAGTGGTGGTTGTTCTTGTAGTAGTAGTGGTTGTTCTTGTAGTTGTAGTAGTGGTAGTTGTAGTGGTTGTTCTTGTAGTAGTAGTAGTAGTGGTTGTTCTTGTAGTAGTAGTAGTAGTAGTAGTAGTGGTTTCTCTTGTAGTAGTAGTATTTGTTGTTGTAGTGATGTTTGTTCTTGTAGTAGTAGTGGTTGTTCTTGTAGTAGAAGTAGTAGGAGGAGAAGCAGTGGTTGTTCTTGTAGCAGTAGTAGGGGTTATTCTTGTAGTAGTAGTTGTGGCTGTACTTTTAGAAGTAGTAGTGGTTGTTCTTGTAGTAGTAGTAGTAGTAGTAGTAGTACTAGTAGTAGTAGTGGTTGTTCTTGTAGTAGTAGTAGTGGTTGTTCTTTTAGTAGTAGTAGTAGTAGTAGTGGTTGTTCTTGTAGTAGTAGTAGTAGGAGAAGTAGTGGTTGTTCTTGTAGAAGTAGTAGCGGTTGTTCTTGTAGTAGCAGTAGTAGTAGTGGTGGTTGTTCTTGTAGTAGTAGTGGTTGTTCTTGTAGTTGTAGTAGTGGTAGTTGTAGTGGTTGTTCTTGTAGAAGTAGTAGTGGTTGTTCTTGTAGTAGTAGTAGTGGTTTTTTTTGTAGTACTTGTAGTAGTAGTAGTGGTTGTTCTTGTAGTAGTAGTAGTGGTTGTTGTTTTAGTAGTAGTAGTGGTTCTACTTGTAGTAGTAGTAGTAGTAGTAGTAGTGGTTGATCTTGTAGTAGTAGTAGTAGTAGTAGCGGTTGTTCTTGTAGTAGTAGTAGTGGTTGTTCTTGTAGAAGTAGTAGTAGTGGTGGTTGTTCTTGTAGTAGTAGTGGTTGTTCTTGTAGTTGTAGTAGTGGTAGTTGTAGTGGCTGTTCTTGTAGTAGTAGTAGTGGTTGTTCTTGTAGTAGTAGTAGTAGTAGTAGAAGTGGTTTCTCTTGTAGTATTAGTATTTGTTGTTGTAGTGGTGGTTGTTCTTGTAGTTGTAGTAGTGGTAGTTGTAGTGGTTGTTCTTGTAGTAGTAGTAGTGGTTGTTCTTGTAGTAGTAGTAGTGGTGCTGGTTGTTCTTGTAGTAACAGTAGTAGTAGTGGTTTTACTTCTGGAAATAGTAGTGTTTGTTCTTGTAATGGTAGTACTGGTTGTTGTTGTAATACTAGTAATAGTAGTAGTGGTTGTTCCTGTAGTAGCAGTAGTGGTTTCTCTTGTAGTAGTAGTAGTGGTTGTTCTGGTAGTAGTAGTGGTTGTACTTGTAATAGCATTAGTAGCAGTTGTTCTTGTAGTAGTAGTAGTGGTTTTTCTTGTAATACTACTAGTAGTAGTGTTTGTTCTTGTAGTATAAGGAGTAGTAGGAGAAGCAGTGGTTGTTCTTGTAGCAGTAGTAGGGGTTATTCTTGTAGTAGTAGTTGTGGCTGTACTTTTAGAAGTAGTAGTGGTTGTTCTTGTAGTAGTAGTAGTAGTAGTAGTAGTAGTACTAGTAGTAGTAGTGGTTGTTCTTGTAGTAGTAGTAGTGGTTGTTCTTTTAGTAGTAGTAGTGGTTGTTCTTGTAGTAGTAGTAGTAGTAGTAGGAGAAGTAGTGGTTGTTCTTGTAGAAGTAGTAGTGGTTGTTCTTGTAGTAGTAGTGGTTGTTCTTGTAGTTGTAGTAATGGTAGTTGTAGTGGTTGTTCTTGTAGAAGTAGTAGTGGTTGTTCTTGTAGTAGTAGTAGTGGTTTTTCTTGTAATACTTGTAGTAGTAGTGGTTGTTCTTGTAGTACTAGTAGTGGTTGTTGTTTTAGTAGTAGTAGTGGTTCTACTTGTAGTAGTAGTAGTAGTAGTAGTGGTTGTTCTTGTAGTAGTAGTAGTCGTGGTTGTACTTGTAGTAGTAGTAGTGGTTGTTCTTGTAGTAGTAGTAGTAGTAGTAGTACTAGTAGTAGTAGTGGTTGTTCTTGTAGTAGTAGTAGTGGTTGTTCTTTTAGTAGTAGTAGTATTAGTGGTTGTTCTTGTAGTAGTAGTAGTAGTAGTAGTAGGAGAAGTAGTGGTTGTTCTTGTAGAAGTAGTAGTGGTTGTTCTTGTAGTAGTAGTAGTAGTAGTAGCGGTTGTTCTTGTAGTAGCAGTAGTAGTAGTGGTGGTTGTTCTTGTAGTAGTAGTGGTTGTTCTTGTAGTTGTAGTAGTGGTAGTTGTAGTGGTTGTTCTTGTAGAAGTAGTAGTGGTTGTTCTTGTAGTAGTAGTAGTGTTTTTTCTTGTAATACTTGTAGTAGTAGTAGTGGTTGTTCTTGTAGTAGTAGTAGTGGTTGTTGTTTTAGTAGTAGTAGTGGTTCTACTTGTAGAAGTAGTAGTAGTAGTAGTAGTGGTTGATCTTGTCGTAGTAGTAGTAGTAGTAGTAGTGGCGGTTGTTCTTGTAGTAGTAGTAGTTGTTGTTCTTGTAGAAGTAGTAGTAGTGGTGGTTGTTCTTGTAGTAGTAGTGGTTGTTCTTGTAGTTGTAGTAGTGGTAGTTGTAGTGGTTGTTCTTGTAGTAGTAGTAGTAGTAGTAGTAGAAGTGGTTTCTCTTGTAGTAGTAGTATTTGTTGTTGTAGTGGTGGTTGTTCTTGTAGTTGTAGTAGTGGTAGCTGTAGTGGTTGTTCTTGTAGTAGTAGTAGTGGTTGTTCTTGTAGTAGTAGTAGTGGTTGTTCTTTTAGTAGTAGTAGTATTAGTGGTTGTTCTTGTAGTAGTAGTAGTAGTAGTAGGAGAAGTAGTGGTTGTTCTTGTAGAAGTAGTAGTGGTTGTTCTTGTAGTAGTAGTAGTAGTAGTAGCGGTTGTTCTTGTAGTAGCAGTAGTAGTAGTGGTGGTTGTTCTTGTAGTAGTAGTGGTTGTTCCTGTAGTTGTAGTAGTGGTAGTTGTAGTGGTTGTTCTTGTAGAAGTAGTAGTGGTTGTTCTTGTAGTAGTAGTAGTGGTTTTTCTTGTAATACTTGTAGTAGTAGTAGTGGTTGTTCTTGTAGTAGTAGTAGTGGTTGTTGTTTTAGTAGTAGTAGTGGTTCTACTTGTAGAAGTAGTAGTAGTAGTAGTGGTTGATCTTGTAGTAGTAGTAGTAGTAGTAGTGGCGGTTGTTCTTGTAGTAGTAGTAGTGGTTGTTCTTGTAGAAGTAGTAGTAGTGGTGGTTGTTCTTGTAGCAGTAGTGGTTGTTCTTGTAGTTGTAGTAGTGGTAGTTTTAGTGGTTGTTCTTGTAGTAGTAGTAGTAGTGGTTGTTCTTGTAGTAGTAGTAGTAGTAGTAGTAGTAGTGGTTTCTCTTGTAGTAGTAGTATTTGTTGTTGTAGTGGTGGTTGTTCTTGTAGTTGTAGTAGTGGTAGTTGTAGTGGTTGTTCTTGTAGTAGTAGTAGTGGTTGTTCTTGTAGTAGTAGTAGTGGTGCTGGTTGTTCTTGTAGTAACAGTAGTAGCAGGGGTTTTACTTCTGGAAATAGTAGTGTTTGTTCTTGTAATGGTAGTACTGGTTGTTGTTGTAATACTAGTAATAGTAGTAGTGGTTGTTCCTGTAGTAGCAGTAGTGGTTTCTCTTGTAGTAGTAGTAGTGGTTGTTCTGGTTGTAGTAGTGGTTGTACTTGTAATAGTATTAGTAGCAGTTGTTCTTGTAGTAGTAGTAGTGGTTTTTCTTGTAATACTACTAGTAGTAGTGTTTGTTCTTGTAGTATAAGGAGTAGTAGGAGAAGCAGTGGTTGTTCTTGTAGCAGTAGTAGGGGTTATTCTTGTAGTAGTAGTTGTGGCTGTACTTTTAGAAGTATTAGTGGTTGTTCTTGTAGTAGTAGTAGTAGTAGTAGTACTAGTAGTAGTAGTGGTTGTTCTTGTAGTAGTAGTAGTGGTTGTTCTTTTAGTAGTAGTAGTAGTAGTGGTTGTTCTTGTAGTAGTAGTAGTAGTAGTAGTAGGAGAAGTAGTGGTTGTTCTTGTAGAAGTAGTAGTGGTTGTTCTTGTAGTAGTAGTAGTAGTAGTAGCGGTTGTTCTTGTAGTAGCAGTAGTACTAGTGGTGGTTGTTCTTGTAGTAGTAGTGGTTGTTCTTGTAGTTGTAGTAATGGTAGTTGTAGTGGTTGTTCTTGTAGAAGTAGTAGTGGTTGTTCTTGTAGTAGTAGTAGTGGTTTTTCTTGTAATACTTGTAGTAGTAGTAGTGGTTGTTCTTGTAGTAGTAGTAGTGGTTGTTGTTTTAGTAGTAGTAGTGGTTCTACTTGTAGTAGTAGTAGTAGTAGTAGTGGTTGTTCTTGTAGTAGTAGTAGTAGTCGTGGTTGTACTTGTAGTAGTAGTAGTGGTTGTTCTTGTAGTAGTAGTAGTAGTAGTAGTACTAGTAGTAGTAGTGGTTGTTCTTGTAGTAGTAGTAGTGGTTGTTCTTTTAGTAGTAGTAGTATTAGTGGTTGTTCTTGTAGTAGTAGTAGTAGTAGGAGAAGTAGTGGTTGTTCTTGTAGAAGTAGTAGTGGTTGTTCTTGTAGTAGTAGTAGTAGTAGCGGTTGTTCTTGTAGTAGCAGTAGTAGTAGTGGTGGTTGTTCTTGTAGTAGTAGTGGTTGTTCTTGTAGTTGTAGTAGTGGTAGTTGTAGTGGTTGTTCTTGTAGAAGTAGTAGTGGTTGTTCTTGTAGTAGTAGTAGTGGTTTTTCTTGTAATACTTGTAGTAGTAGTAGTGGTTGTTCTTGTAGTAGTAGTAGTGGTTGTTGTTTTAGTAGTAGTAGTGGTTCTACTTGTAGAAGTAGTAGTAGTAGTAGTAGTGGTTGATCTTGTAGTAGTAGTAGTAGTAGTGGCGGTTGTTCTTGTAGTAGTAGTAGTGGTTGTTCTTGTAGAAGTAGTAGTAGTGGTGGTTGTTCTTGTAGTAGTAGTGGTTGTTCTTGTAGTTGTAGTAGTGGTAGTTGTAGTGGTTGTTCTTGTAGTAGAAGTAGTAGTGGTTGTTCTTGTAGTAGTAGTAGTAGTAGTAGTAGTGGTTTCTCTTGTAGTAGTAGTATTTGTTGTTGTACTGGTGGTTGTTCTTGTAGTAGTAGTGGTTGTTCTTGTAGTTGTAGTAGTGGTAGTTGTAGTGGTTGTTCTTGTAGTAGTAGTAGTGGTTGTTCTTGTAGTAGTAGTAGTGGTGCTGGTTGTTCTTGTAGTAGCAGTAGTAGTAGTGGTTTTACTTCTGGAAATAGTAGTGTTTGTTCTTGTAATGGTAGTACTGGTTGTTGTTGTAATACTAGTAATAGTAGTAGTGGTTGTTCCTGTAGTAGTAGTAGTGGTTTCTCTTGTAGTAGTAGTAGTGGTTGTTCTGGTAGTAGTAGTGGTTGTACTTGTAATAGCATTAGTAGCAGATGTTCTTGTAGTAGTAGTAGTGGTTTTTCTTGTAATACTACTAGTAGTAGTGGTTGTTCTTGTAGTAGAAGTAGTAGTAGGAGAAGCAGTGGTTGTTCTTGTAGCAGTAGTAGGGGTTATTCTTGTAGTAGTAGTTGTGGCTGTACTTTTAGAAGTAGTAGTGGTTGTTCTTGTAGTAGTAGTAGTAGTAGTAGTAGTAGTACTACTACTAATAGTAGTGGTTGTTCTTGTATTAGTATTAGTGGTTGTTCTTCTAGTAGTAGTAGTAGTAGTAGTAGTGGTTGTTCTTGTAGTAGTTGTAATGGCTCTACTTGTAGTAATAGTAGTGGTTGTCCTTGTAATAGTAGTATTAGTATTAGTAGTAGTGGTTGCTCTTGTATTAGTATTAGTGGTTGTTCTTGTAGCAGTAGTAGTAGTAGTAGTAGTAGTAGTAGTAGTGGTGGTTGTTCTAGTATTAGTAGTAGTGTTTGTTCTTGTAGTAGTAGTAGCAGTAGTAGTAGTGGTTGTTCTTGTAGTAGTAGTAGTAGTAGTATTGGTTGTTCATGTAGTAGTCGTAGTAGTAGTATTAGTAGTGGTAGTAGTAGTGGTTTTTGATCTTGTAGTAGTAGTAGTGGTTGTTCTTGTAATAGTAGTAGTAGGAGAATCAGTGGTTGTTCTTGTAGTAGTAGTAGTTGGTTGTAGTTGTAGTAGTAGTAGTAGTAGTAGTGGTTGTAGTTGTAGTAGTAGTAGTAGTAGTAGTGGTTGTATTTGTATTAGTAGTATTGGTTGTTCTTGTAGTAGTAGTAGTAGTAGTGGTTGTTCTTGTATTAGTAGTAGTAGTAGTACTAGTAGTGGTTGTTCTTGTAGTAGTAGTAGTGGTTGTTCTTGTAATAGTAGTAGTAGTAGTAGTAGTAGTAGTAGAAGTAGTGGTTGTTCTTGTAGAAGTAGTAGTAGTTGTTTTTGTAGTAGCAGTAGTAGTAGTGGTGGTTGTTATTGTAGTAGTAGTCGTTGTTCTGGTAGTTGTAGTAGTGGTAGTTGTAGTGGTTGTTCATGTAGAAGTAGTAGTGGTTGTTCTTGTAGTCGTAGTAGTGGCTTTTCTTGTAATACTTGTAGTAGTAGTAGTGGTTGTTCTTGTAATAGTAGTAGTGGTTGTTCTTGTAATACTAGTACAAGTAGTAGTGGTTGTTCTTGTCGAAGTGGTAGTGGTTGACCTTGTAGTAGTAGTAGTATTAGTAGTAGTGGTGGTGGTTGTTCTTGTAGTAGTAGAAGTAGTGGTTGTTCTTGTAGTAGTAGTAGTAGGAGAAGCAGTGGTTGTTCTAGTAGTAGTAGTAGGGGTTGTTCTTGTAGTAGTAGTGGTGTTTGTACTTGTAGTATTAGAAGTGGTTGTTCTTGTAATACTAGTAGTAGTAGTAGTGGTTGTTCTTGTAATAGTAGTAGTGGGTCTACTGGTAGTAGCAGTAGTAGTAGTGGTCGTTCTTGTATTAGTAGTAGTGTTTGTTCTTGTAGTAGCAGTAGTAGTAGAAGTGGTGGTTGCCCGTGTATTAATAGTAGAGGTTTTTCTTGTAGTAGTAGTAGTAGTAGTGGTGGTTGTTCTTGTAGTAGTAATAGTGGTTATTCTCGTAGTAGTAGTATTAGGAGAAGCCGTGGTTGTTCTTTAAGTAGTAGCTGTGGTTGTTCTTGTAGTAGTAGTAAAGGTTGTTCTTGCAGTAGTAGTAGTAGTGGTGGTCGTTCTTGTAGTAGTAGTAGTGGTTGTTCTTGTAGTAGTAGTAGTAGGAGATGGAGTGGTTGATCTTGTAGAAGTAGTAGTGGTTGTTCTTGAAGTAGTAGTAGTAGGAGAAGCAGTGGTTGTTCTTGTAGTAGTAGTAGTGGTAGTTCTTGTAGTAGTAGTGGTAGTGCTTGTTCTTGAAGTAGTAGAAGTAGTGGTTGTTCTTGTATTAGTATTAGTGGTTGTTCTTGTAGTAGTAGTAGTAGTAGTAGTAGTGGTTGTTCTTGTAGTAGTTGTAGTGGTTCTAGTTGTAGTAATCGTAGTGGTTGTCCTTGTAATAGTAGTATTAGTATTAGTAGTAGTGGTTGTTCTTGTAGTAGGAGTAGTAGAAGTAGTAGTAGTAGAAGTAGTAGTAGTAGTAGTAGTAGTGGTTGTTCTAGTATTAGTAGTGGAGGTTGTTCTTGTAGTAGTAGTAGTGGTTGTTCTTGTAATAGTAGTAGTAGGAGAAGCAGTGGTTTTTCTTGTAGTAGTAGTAGTGGTTGTTCTTGTAGTAGTAGTAGTAGATGTAGTGGTTTCTCTTGTAGTAGTAGTATTTGTTGTTGTTGTAGTAGTAGTGGTTGTACGTGTGGTAGTATTATTAGTAGTAGCTGTTGTTCTTGTAGTAGTAGTAGGGGTTGTTCTTGTAATACTAGTAGAAGTAGTGGTGGTTGTTCTTTTAGTAGTAGTAGTGGTTGTTCTTGTAGTAGTAGTCGTAGTAGTGGTGGTGGTTGTTCTTGTAGTAGTAGTAGTAGTGGTTTCACTTCTGGATGTAGTAGTGTTTGTTCTTGTAGTGGTAGTACTGGTTGTTGTTGTAATACTAGTAGTAGTAGTAGTGGTTGTTCTTGTAGTAGTAGTAGTGGTTGTTCTTGTAGTAGTAGTAGTGGTGCTGGTTGTTCTTGTAGTAGCAGTAGTAGTAGTGGTTTTACTTCTGGAAATAGTAGTGTTTGTTCTTGTAATGGTAGTACTGGTTGTTGTTGTAATACTAGTAATAGTAATAGTGGTTGTTCGTGTAGTAGTAGTAGTAGTGGTTTCTCTTGTAGTAGTAGTAGTGGTTGTTCTGGTAGTAGTAGTGGTTGTACTTGTAATAGTATTAGTAGCAGTTGTTCTTGTAGTAGTAGTAGTGGTTTTTCTTGTAATACTACTAATAGTAGTGGTTGTTCTTGTAGTAGAAGTAGTAGGAGGAGAAGCAGTGGTTGTTCTTGTAGCAGTAGTAGGGGTTATTCTTGTAGTAGTAGTTGTGGCTGTACTTTTAGAAGTAGTAGTGGTTGTTCTTGTAGTAGTAGTAGTAGTAGTAGTAGTACTAGTAGTAGTAGTGGTTGTTCTTGTAGTAGTAGTAGTGGTTGTTCTTTTAGTAGTAGTAGTAGTAGTGGTTGTTCTTGTAGTAGTAGTAGTAGGAGAAGTAGTGGTTGTTCTTGTAGAAGTAGTAGTGGTTGTTCTTGTAGTAGTAGTAGTAGTAGCGGTTGTTCTTGTAGTAGCAGTAGTAGTAGTGGTGGTTGTTCTTGTAGTAGTAGTGGTTGTTCTTGTAGTTGTAGTAGTGGTAGTTGTAGTGGTTGTTCTTGTAGAAGTAGTAGTGGTTGTTCTTGTAGTAGTAGTAGTGGTTTTTTTTGTAGTACTTGTAGTAGTAGTAGTGGTTGTTCTTGTAGTAGTAGTAGTGGTTGTTGTTTTAGTAGTAGTAGTGGTTCTACTTGTAGTAGTAGTAGTAGTAGTAGTAGTAGTGGTTGATCTTGTAGTAGTAGTAGTAGTAGTAGCGGTTGTTCTTGTAGTAGTAGTAGTGGTTGTTCTTGTAGAAGTAGTAGTAGTGGTGGTTGTTCTTGTAGTAGTAGTGGTTGTTCTTGTAGTTGTAGTAGTGGTAGTTGTAGTGGTTGTTCTTGTAGTAGTAGTAGTGGTTGTTCTTGTAGTAGTAGTAGTAGTAGTAGAAGTGGTTTCTCTTGTAGTAGTAGTATTTGTTGTTGTAGTGGTGGTTGTTCTTGTAGTTGTAGTAGTGGTAGTTGTAGTGGTTGTTCTTGTAGTAGTAGTAGTGGTTGTTGTTGTAGTAGTAGTAGTGGTGCTGGTTGTTCTTGTAGTAACAGTAGTAGTAGTGGTTTTACTTCTGGAAATAGTAGTGTTTGTTCTTGTAATGGTAGTACTGGTTGTTGTTGTAATACTAGTAATAGTAGTAGTGGTTGTTCCTGTAGTAGCAGTAGTGGTTTCTCTTGTAGTAGTAGTAGTGGTTGTTCTGGTAGTAGTAGTGGTTGTAGTTTTAATAGTATTAGTAGCAGTTGTTCTTGTAGTAGTAGTAGTGTTTGTTCTTGTAGTATAAGGAGTAGTAGGAGAAGCAGTGGTTGTTCTTGTAGCAGTAGTAGGGGTTATTCTTGTAGTAGTAGTTGTGGCTGTACTTTTAGAAGTAGTAGTGGTTGTTCTTGTAGTAGTAGTAGTAGTAGTAGTAGTAGTACTAGTAGTAGTAGTGGTTGTTCTTGTAGTAGTAGTAGTGGTTGTTCTTTTAGTAGTAGTAGTATTAGTGGTTGTTCTTGTAGTAGTAGTAGTAGTAGTAGTAGGAGAAGTAGTGGTTGTTCTTGTAGAAGTAGTAGTGGTTGTTCTTGTAGTAGTAGTAGTAGTAGTAGCGGTTGTTCTTGTAGTAGCAGTAGTAGTAGTGGTGGTTGTTCTTGTAGTTGTAGTAGTGGTAGTTGTAGTGGTTGTTCTTGTAGAAGTAGTAGTGGTTGTTCTTGTAGTAGTAGTAGTGGTTTTTCTTGTAATACTTGTAGTAGTAGTAGTGGTTGTTCTTGTAGTAGTAGTAGTGGTTGTTGTTTTAGTAGTAGTAGTGGTTCTACTTGTAGAAGTAGTAGTAGTAGTAGTAGTAGTGGTTGATCTTGTAGTAGTAGTAGTAGTAGTAGTAGTGGCGGTTGTTCTTGTAGTAGTAGTAGTGGTTGTTCTTGTAGAAGTAGTAGTAGTGGTGGTTGTTCTTGTAGTAGTAGTGGTTGTTCTTGTAGTTGTAGTAGTGGTAGTTGTAGTGGTTGTTCTTGTAGTAGTAGTAGTAGTAGTAGAAGTGGTTTCTCTTGTAGTAGTAGTATTTGTTTCTGTAGTGGTGGTTGTTCTTGTAGTTGTAGTAGTGGTAGTTGTAGTGGTTGTTCTTGTAGTAGTAGTAGTGGTTGTTCTTGTAGTAGTAGTAGTGGTGCTGGTTGTTCTTGTAGTAACAGTAGTAGTAGTGGTTTTACTTCTGGAAATAGTAGTGTTTGTTCTTGTAATGGTAGTACTGGTTGTTGTTGTAATACTAGTAATAGTAGTAGTGGTTGTTCCTGTAGTAGCAGTAGTGGTTTCTCTTGTAGTAGTAGTAGTGGTTGTTCTGGTAGTAGTAGTGGTTGTACTTGTAATAGTATTAGTAGCAGTTGTTCTTGTAGTAGTAGTCGTGGTTTTTCTTGTAATGCTACTAGTAGTAGTGTTTGTTCTTGTAGTATAAGGAGTAGTAGGAGAAGCAGTGGTTGTTCTTGTAGCAGTAGTAGGGGTTATTCTTGTAGTAGTAGTTGTGGCTGTACTTTTAGAAGTAGTAGTGGTTGTTCTTGTAGTAGTAGTAGTAGTAGTAGTACTAGTAGTAGTAGTGGTTGTTCTTGTAGTAGTAGTAGTGGTTGTTCTTTTAGTAGAAGTAGTAGTAGTGGTTGTTCTTGTAGTAGTAGTAGTAGTAGTAGTAGGAGAAGTAGTGGTTGTACTTGTAGAAGTAGTAGTGGTTGTTCTTGTAGCAGTAGTAGTAGTAGTAGCGTTTGTTCTTGTAGTAGCAGTAGTAGTAGTGGTGGTTGTTCTTGTAGTAGTAGTGGTTGTTCTTGTAGTTGTAGTAATGGTAGTTGTAGTGGTTGTTCTTGTAGAAGTAGTAGTGGTTGTTCTTGTAGTAGTAGTAGTGGTTTTTCTTGTAATACTTGTAGTAGTAGTAGTGGTTGTTCTTGTAGTAGTAGTAGTGGTTGTTGTTTTAGTAGTAGTAGTGGTTCTACTTGTAGTAGTAGTAGTAGTAGTAGTGGTTGTTCTTGTAGTAGTAGTAGTAGTCGTGGTTGTACTTGTAGTAGTAGTAGTGGTTGTTCTTGTAGTAGTAGTAGTAGTAGTAGTAGTACTAGTAGTAGTAGTGGTTGTTCTTGTAGTAGTAGTAGTGGTTGTTCTTTTAGTAGTAGTAGTATTAGTGGTTGTTCTTGTAGTAGTAGTAGTAGTAGTAGTAGGAGAAGTAGTGGTTGTTCTTGTAGAAGTAGTAGTGGTTGTTCTTGTAGTAGTAGTAGTAGTAGTAGCGGTTGTTCTTGTAGTAGCAGTAGTAGTAGTGGTGGTTGTTCTTGTAGTAGTAGTGGTTGTTCCTGTAGTTGTAGTAGTGGTAGTTGTAGTGGTTGTTCTTGTAGAAGTAGTAGTGGTTGTTCTTGTAGTAGTAGTAGTGGTTTTTCTTGTAATACTTGTAGTAGTAGTAGTGGTTGTTCTTGTAGTAGTAGTAGTGGTTGTTGTTTTAGTAGTAGTAGTGGTTCTACTTGTAGAAGTAGTAGTAGTAGTAGTGGTTGATCTTGTAGTAGTAGTAGTAGTAGTAGTGGCGGTTGTTCTTGTAGTAGTAGTAGTGGTTGTTCTTGTAGAAGTAGTAGTAGTGGTGGTTGTTCTTGTAGTAGTAGTGGTTGTTCTTGTAGTTGTAGTAGTGGTAGTTTTAGTGGTTGTTCTTGTAGTAGTAGTAGTAGTAGTAGTGGTTTCTCTTGTAGTAGTAGTATTTGTTGTTGTAGTGGTGGTTGTTCTTGTAGTTGTAGTAGTGGTAGTTGTAGTGGTTGTTCTTGTAGTAGTAGTAGTGGTTGTTCTTGTAGTAGTAGTAGTGGTGCTGGTTGTTCTTGTAGTAACAGTAGTAGCAGGGGTTTTACTTCTGGAAATAGTAGTGTTTGTTCTTGTAATGGTAGTACTGGTTGTTGTTGTAATACTAGTAATAGTAGTAGTGGTTGTTCCTGTAGTAGCAGTAGTGGTTTCTCTTGTAGTAGTAGTAGTGGTTGTTCTGGTAGTAGTAGTGGTTGTACTTGTAATAGTATTAGTAGCAGTTGTTCTTGTAGTAGTAGTAGTGGTTTTTCTTGTAATACTACTAGTAGTAGTGTTTGTTCTTGTAGTATAAGGAGTAGTAGGAGAAGCAGTGGTTGTTCTTGTAGCAGTAGTAGGGGTTATTCTTGTAGTAGTAGTTGTGGCTGTACTTTTAGAAGTATTAGTGGTTGTTCTTGTAGTAGTAGTAGTAGTAGTAGTACTAGTAGTAGTAGTGGTTGTTCTTGTAGTAGTAGTAGTGGTTGTTCTTTTAGTAGTAGTAGTAGTAGTGGTTGTTCTTGTAGTAGTAGTAGTAGTAGGAGAAGTAGTGGTTGTTCTTGTAGAAGTAGTAGTGGTTGTTCTTGTAGTAGTAGTAGTAGTAGTAGCGGTTGTTCTTGTAGTAGCAGTAGTACTAGTGGTGGTTGTTCTTGTAGTAGTAGTGGTTATTCTTGTAGTTGTAGTAATGGTAGTTGTAGTGGTTGTTCTTGTAGAAGTAGTAGTGGTTGTTCTTGTAGTAGTAGTAGTGGTTTTTCTTGTAATACTTGTAGTAGTAGTAGTGGTTGTTCTTGTAGTAGTAGTAGTGGTTGTTGTTTTAGTAGAAGTAGTGGTTCTACTTGTAGTAGTAGTAGTAGTAGTAGTGGTTGTTCTTGTAGTAGTAGTAGTAGTCGTGGTTGTACTTGTAGTAGTAGTAGTGGTTGTTCTTGTAGTAGTAGTAGTAGTAGTAGTAGTAGTGATTGTTCTTGTAGTAGTAGTAGTGGTTGTTCTTTTAGTAGTAGTAGTATTAGTGGTTGTTCTTGTAGTAGTAGTAGTAGTAGTAGGAGAAGTAGTGGTTGTTCTTGTAGAAGTAGTAGTGGTTGTTCTTGTAGTAGTAGTAGTAGTAGTAGCGGTTGTTCTTGTAGTAGCAGTAGTAGTAGTGGTGGTTGTTCTTGTAGTAGTAGTGGTTGTTCTTGTAGTAGTAGTAGTGGTTGTTGTTTTAGTAGTAGTAGTGGTTCTACTTGTAGAAGTAGTAGTAGTAGTAGTGGTGGTTGATCTTGTAGTAGTAGTAGTAGTAGTGGCGGTTGTTCTTGTAGTAGTAGTAGTGGTTGTTCTTGTAGAAGTAGTAGTAGTGGTGGTTGTTCTTGTAGTAGTAGTGGTTGTTCTTGTAGTTGTAGTAGTGGTAGTTGTAGTGGTTGTTCTTGTAGTAGTAGTAGTAGTGGTTGTTCTTGTAGTAGTAGTAGTAGTAGTAGTAGTGGTTTCTCTTGTAGTAGTAGTATTTGTTGTTGTAGTGGTGGTTGTTCTTGTAGTAGTAGTGGTTGTTCTTGTAGTTGTAGTAGTGGTAGTTGTAGTGGTTGTTCTTGTAGTAGTAGTAGTGGTTGTTCTTGTAGTAGTAGTAGTAGTGCTGGTTGTTCTTGTAGTAGCAGTAGTAGTAGTGGTTTTACTTCTGGAAATAGTAGTGTTTGTTCTTGTAATGGTAGTACTGGTTGTTGTTGTAATACTAGTAATAGTAGTAGTGGTTGTTCCTGTAGTAGTAGTAGTGGTTTCTATTGTAGTAGTAGTAGTGGTTGTTCTGGTAGTAGTAGTGGTTGTACTTGTAATAGCATTAGTAGCAGATGTTCTTGTAGTAGTAGTAGTGGTTTTTCTTGTAATACTACTAGTAGTAGTGGTTGTTCTTGTAGTAGAAGTAGTAGTAGGAGAAGCAGTGGTTGTTCTTGTAGCAGTAGTAGGGGTTATTCTTGTAGTAGTAGTTGTGGCTGTACTTTTAGAAGTAGTAGTGGTTGTTCTTGTAGTAGTAGTAGTAGTAGTAGTAGTAGTAGTAGTACTACTAATAGTAGTGGTTGTTCTTGTATTAGTATTAGTGGTTGTTCTTGTAGTAGTAGTAGTAGTAGTAGTAGTGGTTGTTCTTGTAGTAGTTGTAATGGCTCTACTTGTAGTAATAGTAGTGGTTGTCCTTGTAATAGTAGTATTAGTATTAGTAGTAGTGGTTGTTCTTGTATTAGTATTAGTGGTTGTTCTTGTAGCAGTAGTAGTAGTAGTAGTAGTAGTAGTGGTGGTTGTTCTAGTATTAGTAGTAGTGTTTGTTCTTGTAGTAGTAGTAGCAGTAGTAGTAGTGGTTGTTCTTGTAGTAGTAGTAGTAGTAGTATTGGTTGTTCATGTAGTAGTCGTAGTAGTAGTATTAGTAGTGGTAGTAGTAGTGGTTTTTGATCTTGTAGTAGTAGTAGTGGTTGTTCTTGTAATAGTAGTAGTAGGAGAATCAGTGGTTGTTCTTGTAGTAGTAGTAGTTGGTTGTTCTTGTAGTTGTAGTAGTAGTAGTAGTAGTAGTGGTTGTATTTGTATTAGTAGTATTGGTTGTTCTTGTAGTAGTAGTAGTAGTAGTGGTTGTTCTTGTATTAGTAGTAGTAGTAGTACTAGTAGTGGTTGTTCTTGTAGTAGTAGTAGTGGTTGTTCTTGTAGTAGTAGTAGTAGTAGTAGTAGTAGTAGAAGTAGTGGTTGTTCTTGTAGAAGTAGTAGTAGTTGTTTTTGTAGTAGCAGTAGTAGTAGTGGTGGTTGTTATTGTAGTAGTAGTCGTTGTTCTGGTAGTTGTAGTAGTGGTAGTTGTAGTGGTTGTTCATGTAGAAGTAGTAGTGGTTGTTCTTGTAGTCGTAGTAGTGGCTTTTCTTGTAATACTTGTAGTAGTAGTAGTGGTTGTTCTTGTAATAGTAGTAGTGGTTGTTCTTGTAATACTAGTACAAGTAGTAGTGGTTGTTCTTGTCGAAGTGGTAGTGGTTGATCTTGTAGTAGTAGTAGTATTATTAGTAGTGGTGGTGGTTGTTCTTGTAGTAGTAGAAGTAGTGGTTGTTCTTGTAGTAGTAGTAGTAGGAGAAGCAGTGGTTGTTCTTGTAGTAGTAGTAGGGGTTGTTCTTGTAGTAGTAGTGGTGTTTGTACTTGTAGTATTAGAAGTGGTTGTTCTTGTAATACTAGTAGTAGTAGTAGTGGTTGTTCTTGTAATAGTAGTAGTGGGTCTACTGGTAGTAGCAGTAGTAGTAGTGGTCGTTCTTGTATTAGTAGTAGTGTTTGTTCTTGTAGTAGCAGTAGTAGTAGAAGTGGTGGTTGCCCGTGTATTAATAGTAGAGGTTTTTCTTGTAGTAGTAGTAGTAGTAGTGGTGGTTGTTCTTGTAGTAGTAATAGTGGTTATTCTCGTAGTAGTAGTATTAGGAGAAGCCGTGGTTGTTCTTTAAGTAGTAGCTGTGGTTGTTCTTGTAGTAGTAGTAAAGGTTGTTCTTGCAGTAGTAGTAGTAGGGGTGGTCGTTCTTGTAGTAGTAGTAGTGGTTGTTCTTGTAGTAGTAGTAGTAGGAGATGGAGTGGTTGATCTTGTAGAAGTAGTAGTGGTTGTTCTTGAAGTAGTAGTAGTAGGAGAAGCAGTGGTTGTTCTTGTAGTAGTAGTAGTGGTAGTTCTTGTAGTAGTAGTGGTAGTGCTTGTTCTTGAAGTAGTAGAAGTAGTGGTTGTTCTTGTATTAGTATTAGTGGTTGTTCTTGTAGTAGTAGTAGTAGTAGTAGTAGTGGTTGTTCTTGTAGTAGTTGTAGTGGTTCTAGTTGTAGTAATCGTAGTGGTTGTCCTTGTAATAGTAGTATTAGTATTAGTAGTAGTGGTTGTTCTTGTAGTAGGAGTAGTAGAAGTAGTAGTAGTAGAAGTAGTAGTAGTAGTAGTAGTAGTAGTGGTTGTTCTAGTATTAGTAGTGGAGGTTGTTCTTGTAGTAGTAGTAGTGGTTGTTCTTGTAATAGTAGTAGTAGGAGAAGCAGTGGTTTTTCTTGTAGTAGTAGTAGTGGTTGTTCTTGTAGTAGTAGTAGTAGATGTAGTGGTTTCTCTTGTAGTAGTAGTATTTGTTGTTGTTGTAGTAGTAGTGGTTGTACGTGTGGTAGTATTATTAGTAGTAGCTGTTGTTCTTGTAGTAGTAGTAGGGGTTGTTCTTGTAATACTAGTAGAAGTAGTGGTGGTTGTTCTTGTAGTAGTAGTAGTGGTTGTTCTTGTAGTAGTAGTCGTAGTAGTGGTGGTGGTTGTTCTTGTAGTAGTAGTAGTAGTGGTTTCACTTCTGGATGTAGTAGTGTTTGTTCTTGTAGTGGTAGTACTGGTTGTTGTTGTAATACTAGTAGTAGTAGTAGTGGTTGTTCTTGTAGTAGTAGTAGTGGTTGTTCTTGTAGTAGTAGTAGTGGTGCTGGTTGTTCTTGTAGTAGCAGTAGTAGTGGTGGTTTTACTTCTGGAAATAGTAGTGTTTGTTCTTGTAATGGTAGTACTGGTTGTTGTTGTAATACTAGTAATAATAATAGTGGTTGTTCGTGTAGTAGTAGTAGTAGTGGTTTCTCTTGTAGTAGTAGTAGTGGTTGTTCTGGTAGTAGTAGTGGTTGTACTTGTAATAGTATTAGTAGCAGTTGTTCTTGTAGTAGTAGTAGTGGTTTTTCTTGTAATACTACTAGTAGTAGTGGTTGTTCTTGTAGTAGAAGTAGTAGGAGGAGAAGCAGTGGTTGTTCTTGTAGCAGTAGTAGGGGTTATTCTTGTAGTAGTAGTTGTGGCTGTACTTTTAGAAGTAGTAGTGGTTGTTCTTGTAGTAGTAGTAGTAGTAGTAGTAGTACTAGTAGTAGTAGTGGTTGTTCTTGTAGTAGTAGTAGTGGTTGTTCTTTTAGTAGTAGTAGTAGTAGTGGTTGTTCTTGTAGTAGTAGTAGTAGGAGAAGTAGTGGTTGTTCTTGTAGAAGTAGTAGCGGTTGTTCTTGTAGTAGCAGTAGTAGTAGTGGTGGTTGTTCTTGTAGTAGTAGTGGTTGTTCTTGTAGTTGTAGTAGTGGTAGTTGTAGTGGTTGTTCTTGTAGAAGTAGTAGTGGTTGTTCTTGTAGTAGTAGTAGTGGTTTTTCTTGTAATACTTGTAGTAGTAGTAGTGGTTGTTCTTGTAGTAGTAGTAGTGGTTGTTGTTTTAGTAGTAGTAGTGGTTCTACTTGTAGAAGTAGTAGTAGTAGTAGTAGTGGTTGATCTTGTAGTAGTAGTAGTAGTAGTAGTAGTGGCGGTTGTTCTTGTAGTAGTAGTAGTTGTTGTTCTTGTAGAAGTAGTAGTAGTGGTGGTTGTTCTTGTAGTAGTAGTGGTTGTTCTTGTAGTTGTAGTAGTGGTAGTTGTAGTGGTTGTTCTTGTAGTAGTAGTAGTAGTAGTAGTAGAAGTGGTTTCTCTTGTAGTAGTAGTATTTGTTGTTGTAGTGGTGGTTGTTCTTGTAGTTGTAGTAGTGGTAGCTGTAGTGGTTGTTCTTGTAGTAGTAGTAGTGGTTGTTCTTGTAGTAGTAGTAGTGGTGCTGGTTGTTCTTGTAGTAACAGTAGTAGTAGTGGTTTTACTTCTGGAAATAGTAGTGTTTGTTCTTGTAATGGTAGTACTGGTTGTTGTTGTAATACTAGTAATAGTAGTAGTGGTTGTTCCTGTAGTAGCAGTAGTGGTTTCTCTTGTAGTAGTAGTAGTGGTTGTTCTGGTAGTAGTAGTGGTTGTACTTGTAATAGTATTAGTAGCAGTTGTTCTTGTAGTAGTAGTCGTGGTTTTTCTTGTAATACTACTAGTAGTAGTGTTTGTTCTTGTAGTATAAGGAGTAGTAGGAGAAGCAGTGGTTGTTCTTGTAGCAGTAGTAGGGGTTATTCTTGTAGTAGTAGTTGTGGCTGTACTTTTAGAAGTAGTAGTGGTTGTTCTTGTAGTAGTAGTAGTAGTAGTAGTAAAAGTAGTAGTAGTGGTTGTTCTTGTAGTAGTAGTAGTGGTTGCTCTTTTAGTAGAAGTAGTAGTAGTGGTTGTTCTTGTAGTAGTAGTAGTAGTAGTAGGAGAAGTAGTGGTTGTACTTGTAGAAGTAGTAGTGGTTGTTCTTGTAGCAGTAGTAGTAGTAGTAGCGGTTGTTCTTGTAGTAGCAGTAGTAGTAGTGGTGGTTGTTCTTGTAGTAGTAGTGGTTGTTCTTGTAGTTGTAGTAATGGTAGTAGTAGTGGTTGTTCTTGTAGAAGTAGTAGTGGTTGTTCTTGTAGTAGTAGTAGTGGTTTTTCTTGTAATACTTGTAGTAGTAGTAGTGGTTGTTCTTGTAGTAGTAGAAGTGGTTGTTGTTTTAGTAGTAGTAGTGGTTCTACTTGTAGTAGTAGTAGTAGTAGTAGTGGTTGTTCTTGTAGTAGTAGTAGTAGTCGTGGTTGTACTTGTAGTAGTAGTAGTGGTTGTTCTTGTAGTAGTAGTAGTAGTAGTACTAGTAGTAGTAGTGGTTGTTCTTGTAGTAGTAGTAGTGGTTGTTCTTTTAGTAGTAGTAGTATTAGTGGTTGTTCTTGTAGTAGTAGTAGTAGTAGTAGTAGGAGAAGTAGTGGTTGTTCTTGTAGAAGTAGTAGTGGTTGTTCTTGTAGTAGTAGTAGTAGTAGTAGCGGTTGTTCTTGTAGTAGCAGTAGTAGTAGTGGTGGTTGTTCTTGTAGTAGTAGTGGTTGTTCCTGTAGTTGTAGTAGTGGTAGTTGTAGTGGTTGTTCTTGTAGAAGTAGTAGTGGTTGTTCTTGTAGTAGTAGTAGTGGTTTTTCTTGTAATACTTGTAGTAGTAGTAGTGGTTGTTCTTGTAGTAGTAGTAGTGGTTGTTGTTTTAGTAGTAGTAGTGGTTCTACTTGTAGAAGTAGTAGTAGTAGTAGTGGTTGATCTTGTAGTAGTAGTAGTAGTAGTAGTGGCGGTTGTTCTTGTAGTAGTAGTAGTGGTTGTTCTTGTAGAAGTAGTAGTAGTGGTGGTTGTTCTTGTAGTAGTAGTGGTTGTTCTTGTAGTTGTAGTAGTGGTAGTTTTAGTGGTTGTTCTTGTAGTAGTAGTAGTAGTAGTAGTGGTTTCTCTTGTAGTAGTAGTATTTGTTGTTGTAGTGGTGGTTGTTCTTGTAGTTGTAGTAGTGGTAGTTGTAGTGGTTGTTCTTGTAGTAGTAGTAGTGGTTGTTCTTGTAGTAGTAGTAGTGGTGCTGGTTGTTCTTGTAGTAACAGTAGTAGCAGGGGTTTTACTTCTGGAAATAGTAGTGTTTGTTCTTGTAATGGTAGTACTGGTTGTTGTTGTAATACTAGTAATAGTAGTAGTGGTTGTTCCTGTAGTAGCAGTAGTGGTTTCTCTTGTAGTAGTAGTAGTGGTTGTTCTGGTAGTAGTAGTGGTTGTACTTGTAATAGTATTAGTAGCAGTTGTTCTTGTAGTAGTAGTAGTGGTTTTTCTTGTAATACTACTAGTAGTAGTGTTTGTTCTTGTAGTATAAGGAGTAGTAGGAAAAGCAGTGGTTGTTCTTGTAGCAGTAGTAGGGGTTATTCTTGTAGTAGTAGTTGTGGCTGTACTTTTAGAAGTATTAGTGGTTGTTCTTGTAGTAGTAGTAGTAGTAGTAGTACTAGTAGTAGTAGTGGTTGTTCTTGTAGTAGTAGTAGTGGTTGTTCTTTTAGTAGTAGTAGTAGTAGTGGTTGTTCTTGTAGTAGTAGTAGTAGTAGGAGAAGTAGTGGTTGTTCTTGTAGAAGTAGTAGTGGTTGTTCTTGTAGTAGTAGTAGTAGTAGTAGCGGTTGTTCTTGTAGTAGCAGTAGTACTAGTGGTGGTTGTTCTTGTAGTAGTAGTGGTTGTTCTTGTAGTTGTAGTAATGGTAGTTGTAGTGGTTGTTCTTGTAGAAGTAGTAGTGGTTGTTCTTGTAGTAGTAGTAGTGGTTTTTCTTGTAATACTTGTAGTAGTAGTAGTGGTTGTTCTTGTAGTAGTAGTAGTGGTTGTTGTTTTAGTAGAAGTAGTGGTTCTACTTGTAGTAGTAGTAGTAGTAGTAGTGGTTGTTCTTGTAGTAGTAGTAGTAGTCGTGGTTGTACTTGTAGTAGTAGTAGTGGTTGTTCTTGTAGTAGTAGTAGTAGTAGTAGTAGTAGTAGTGGTTGTTCTTGTAGTAGTAGTAGTGGTTGTTCTTTTAGTAGTAGTAGTATTAGTGGTTGTTCTTGTAGTAGTAGTAGTAGTAGTAGGAGAAGTAGTGGTTGTTCTTGTAGAAGTAGTAGTGGTTGTTCTTGTAGTAGTAGTAGTAGTAGCGGTTGTTCTTGTAGTAGCAGTAGTAGTAGTGGTGGTTGTTCTTGTAGTAGTAGTGGTTGTTCTTGTAGTTGTAGTAGTGGTAGTTGTAGTGGTTGTTCTTGTAGAAGTAGTAGTGGTTGTTCTTGTAGTAGTAGTAGTGGTTTTTCTTGTAATACTTGTAGTAGTAGTAGTGGTTGTTCTTGTAGTAGTAGTAGTGGTTGTTGTTTTAGTAGTAGTAGTGGTTCTACTTGTAGAAGTAGTAGTAGTAGTGGTGGTGGTTGATCTTGTAGTAGTAGTAGTAGTAGTGGCGGTTGTTCTTGTAGTAGTAGTAGTGGTTGTTCTTGTAGAAGTAGTAGTAGTGGTGGTTGTTCTTGTAGTAGTAGTGGTTGTTCTTGTAGTTGTAGTAGTGGTAGTTGTAGTGGTTGTTCTTGTAGTAGTAGTAGTAGTGGTTGTTCTTGTAGTAGTAGTAGTAGTAGTAGTAGTGGTTTCTCTTGTAGTAGTAGTATTTGTTGTTGTAGTGGTGGTTGTTCTTGTAGTAGTAGTGGTTGTTCTTGTAGTTGTAGTAGTGGTAGTTGTAGTGGTTGTTCTTGTAGTAGTAGTAGTGGTTGTTCTTGTAGTAGTAGTAGTAGTGCTGGTTGTTCTTGTAGTAGCAGTAGTAGTAGTGGTTTTACTTCTGGAAATAGTAGTGTTTGTTCTTGTAATGGTAGTACTGGTTGTTGTTGTAATACTAGTAATAGTAGTAGTGGTTGTTCCTGTAGTAGTAGTAGTGGTTTCTATTGTAGTAGTAGTAGTGGTTGTTCTGGTAGTAGTAGTGGTTGTACTTGTAATAGCATTAGTAGCAGATGTTCTTGTAGTAGTAGTAGTGGTTTTTCTTGTAATACTACTAGTAGTAGTGGTTGTTCTTGTAGTAGAAGTAGTAGTAGGAGAAGCAGTGGTTGTTCTTGTAGCAGTAGTAGGGGTTATTCTTGTAGTAGTAGTTGTGGCTGTACTTTTAGAAGTAGTAGTGGTTGTTCTTGTAGTAGTAGTAGTAGTAGTAGTAGTAGTAGTACTACTACTAATAGTAGTGGTTGTTCTTGTATTAGTATTAGTGGTTGTTCTTGTAGTAGTAGTAGTAGTAGTAGTAGTGGTTGTTCTTGTAGTAGTTGTAATGGCTCTACTTGTAGTAATAGTAGTGGTTGTCCTTGTAATAGTAGTATTAGTATTAGTAGTAGTGGTTGTTCTTGTATTAGTATTAGTGGTTGTTCTTGTAGCAGTAGTAGTAGTAGTAGTAGTAGTAGTAGTGGTGGTTGTTCTAGTATTAGTAGTAGTGTTTGTTCTTGTAGTAGTAGTAGCAGTAGTAGTAGTGGTTGTTCTTGTAGTAGTAGTAGTAGTAGTAGTATTGGTTGTTCATGTAGTAGTCGTAGTAGTAGTATTAGTAGTGGTAGTAGTAGTGGTTTTTGATCTTGTAGTAGTAGTAGTGGTTGTTCTTGTAATAGTAGTAGTAGGAGAATCAGTGGTTGTTCTTGTAGTAGTAGTAGTTGGTTGTTCTTGTAGTTGTAGTAGTAGTAGTAGTAGTAGTAGTGGTTGTATTTGTATTAGTAGTATTGGTTGTTCTTGTAGTAGTAGTAGTAGTAGTGGTTGTTCTTGTATTAGTAGTAGTAGTAGTACTAGTAGTGGTTGTTCTTGTAGTAGTAGTAGTGGTTGTTCTTGTAGTAGTAGTAGTAGTAGTAGTAGTAGAAGTAGTGGTTGTTCTTGTAGAAGTAGTAGTAGTTGTTTTTGTAGTAGCAGTAGTAGTAGTGGTGGTTGTTATTGTAGTAGTAGTCGTTGTTCTGGTAGTTGTAGTAGTGGTAGTTGTAGTGGTTGTTCATGTAGAAGTAGTAGTGGTTGTTCTTGTAGTCGTAGTAGTGGCTTTTCTTGTAATACTTGTAGTAGTAGTAGTGGTTGTTCTTGTAATAGTAGTAGTGGTTGTTCTTGTAATACTAGTACAAGTAGTAGTGGTTGTTCTTGTCGAAGTGGTAGTGGTTGATCTTGTAGTAGTAGTAGTATTAGTAGTAGTGGTGGTGGTTGTTCTTGTAGTAGTAGAAGTAGTGGTTGTTCTTGTAGTAGTAGTAGGGGTTGTTCTTGTAGTAGTAGTGGTGTTTGTACTTGTAGTATTAGAAGTGGTTGTTCTTGTAATACTAGTAGTAGTAGTAGTGGTTGTTCTTGTAATAGTAGTAGTGGGTCTACTGGTAGTAGCAGTAGTAGTAGTGGTCGTTCTTGTATTAGTAGTAGTGTTTGTTCTTGTAGTAGCAGTAGTAGTAGAAGTGGTGGTTGCCCGTGTATTAATAGTAGAGGTTTTTCTTGTAGTAGTAGTAGTAGTAGTGGTGGTTGTTCTTGTAGTAGTAATAGTGGTTATTCTCGTAGTAGTAGTATTAGGAGAAGCCGTGGTTGTTCTTTAAGTAGTAGCTGTGGTTGTTCTTGTAGTAGTAGTAAAGGTTGTTCTTGAAGTAGTAGTAGTGGTTGTTCTTGTAGTAGTAGTCGTAGTAGTGGTGGTGGTTGTTCTTGTAGTAGTAGTAGTAGTGGTTTCACTTCTGGATGTAGTAGTGTTTGTTCTTGTAGTGGTAGTACTGGTTGTTGTTGTAATACTAGTAGTAGTAGTAGTGGTTGTTCTTGTAGTAGTAGTAGTGGTTGTTCTTGTAGTAGTAGTAGTGGTGCTGGTTGTTCTTGTAGTAGCAGTAGTAGTAGTGGTTTTACTTCTGGAAATAGTAGTGTTTGTTCTTGTAATGGTAGTACTGGTTGTTGTTGTAATACTAGTAATAGTAATAGTGGTTGTTCGTGTAGTAGTAGTAGTAGTGGTTTCTCTTGTAGTAGTAGTAGTGGTTGTTCTGGTAGTAGTAGTGGTTGTACTTGTAATAGTATTAGTAGCAGTTGTTCTTGTAGTAGTAGTAGTGGTTTTTCTTGTAATACTACTAGTAGTAGTGGTTGTTCTTGTAGTAGAAGTAGTAGGAGGAGAAGCAGTGGTTGTTCTTGTAGCAGTAGTAGGGGTTATTCTTGTAGTAGTAGTTGTGGCTGTACTTTTAGAAGTAGTAGTGGTTGTTCTTGTAGTAGTAGTAGTGGTTGTTCTTTTAGTAGTAGTAGTAGTAGTGGTTGTTCTTGTAGTAGTAGTAGTAGTAGGAGAAGTAGTGGTTGTTCTTGTAGAAGTAGTAGTGGTTGTTCTTGTAGTAGTAGTAGTAGTAGTAGTAGCGGTTGTTCTTGTAGTAGCAGTAGTAGTAGTGGTGATTGTTCTTGTAGTAGTAGTAGTAGTAGTAGCGGTTGTTCTTGTAGTAGTAGTAGTGGTTGTTCTTGTAGAAGTAGTAGTAGTGGTGGTTGTTCTTGTAGTAGTAGTGGTTGTTCTTGTAGTTGTAGTAGTGGTAGTTGTAGTGGTTGTTCTTGTAGTAGTAGTAGTGGTTGTTCTTGTAGTAGTAGTAGTAGTAGTAGAAGTGGTTTCTCTTGTAGTAGTAGTATTTGTTGTTGTAGTGGTGGTTGTTCTTGTAGTTGTAGTAGTGGTAGTTGTAGTGGTTGTTCTTGTAGTAGTAGTGGTTGTTCTTGTAGTAGTAGTAGTGGTGCTGGTTGTTCTTGTAGTAACAGTAGTAGTAGTGGTTTTACTTCTGGAAATAGTAGTGTTTGTTCTTGTAATGGTAGTACTGGTTGTTGTTGTAATACTAGTAATAGTAGTAGTGGTTTTTCCTGTAGTAGCAGTAGTGGTTTCTCTTGTAGTAGTAGTAGTGGTTGTTCTGGTAGTAGTAGTGGTTGTACTTGTAATAGTATTAGTAGCAGTTGTTCTTGTAGTAGTAGTAGTGGTTTTTCTTGTAATACTACTAGTAGTAGTGTTTGTTCTTGTAGTATAAGGAGTAGTAGGAGAAGCAGTGGTTGTTCTTGTAGCAGTAGTAGGGGTTATTCTTGTAGTAGTAGTTGTGGCTGTAGTTTTAGAAGTAGTAGTGGTTGTTCTTGTAGTAGTAGTAGCAGTAGTAGTAGTACTAGTAGTAGTAGTGGTTGTTCTTGTAGTAGTAGTAGTGGTTGTTCTTTTAGTAGTAGTAGTAGTAGTGGTTGTTCTTGTAGTAGTAGTAGTAGTAGTAGGAGAAGTAGTGGTTGTTCCTGTAGAAATAGTAGTGGTTGTTCTTGTAGCAGTAGTAGTAGTAGTAGCGGTTGTTCTTGTAGTAGCAGTAGTAGTAGTGGTGGTTGTTCTTGTAGTAGTAGTGGTTGTTCTTGTAGTTGTAGTAATGGTAGTTGTAGTGGTTGTTCTTGTAGAAGTAGTAGTGGTTGTTCTTGTAGTAGTAGTAGTGGTTTTTCTTGTAATACTTGTAGTAGTAGTAGTGGTTGTTCTTGTAGTAGTAGTAGTGGTTGTTGTTTTAGTAGTAGTAGTGGTTCTACTTGTAGTAGTAGTAGTAGTAGTAGTGGTTGTTCTTGTAGTAGTAGTAGTAGTCGTGGTTGTACTTGTAGTAGTAGTAGTGGTTGTTCTTGTAGTAGTAGTAGTAGTAGTAGTACTAGTAGTAGTAGTGGTTGTTCTTGTAGTAGTAGTAGTGGTTGTTCTTTTAGTAGTAGTAGTATTAGTGGTTGTTCTTGTAGTAGTAGTAGTAGGAGAAGTAGTGGTTGTTCTTGTAGAAGTAGTAGTGGTTGTTCTTGTAGTAGTAGTAGTAGTAGTAGCGGTTGTTCTTGTAGTAGCAGTAGTAGTAGTGGTGGTTGTTCTTGTAGTAGTAGTGGTTGTTCTTGTAGTTGTAGTAGTGGTAGTTGTAGTGGTTGTTCTTGTAGAAGTAGTAGTGGTTGTTCTTGTAGTAGTAGTAGTGGTTTTTCTTGTAATACTTGTAGTAGTAGTAGTGGTTGTTCTTGTAGTAGTAGTAGTGGTTGTTGTTTTAGTAGTAGTAGTGGTTCTACTTGTAGAAGTTGTAGTAGTAGTAGTGGTTGATCTTGTAGTAGTAGTAGTAGTAGTGGCGGTTGTTCTTGTAGTAGTAGTAGTGGTTGTTCTTGTAGAAGTAGTAGTAGTGGTGGTTGTTCTTGTAGTAGTAGTGGTTGTTCTTGTAGTAGTAGTAGTGGTTGTTCTTTTAGTAGTAGTAGTAGTAGTGGTTGTTCTTGTAGTAGTAGTAGTAGTAGTAGTAGGAGAAGTAGTGGTTGTTCTTGTAGAAGTAGTAGTGGTTGTTCTTGTAGTAGTAGTAGTAGTAGTAGCGGTTGTTCTTGTAGTAGCAGTAGTAGTAGTGGTGTTTGTTCTTGTAGTAGTAGTGGTTGTTCTTGTAGTTGTAGTAATGGTAGTTGTAGTGGTTGTTCTTGTAGAAGTATTAGTGGTTGTTCTTGTAGTAGTAGTAGTGGTTTTTCTTGTAATACTTGTAGTAGTAGTAGTGGTTGTTCTTGTAGTAGTAGTAGTGGTTGTTGTTTTAGTAGTAGTAGTGGTTCTACTTGTAGTAGTAGTAGTAGTAGTAGTAGTGGTTGTTCTTGTAGTAGTAGTAGTAGTCGTGGTTGTACTTGTAGTAGTAGTAGTGGTTGTTCTTGTAGTAGTAGTAGTAGTACTAGTAGTAGTAGTAGTAGTGGTTGTTCTTGTAGTAGTAGTAGTGGTTGTTCTTTTAGTAGTAGTAGTATTAGTGGTTGTTCTTGTAGTAGTAGTAGTAGTAGTAGTAGTAGGTGAAGTAGTGGTTGTTCTTGTAGAAGTAGTAGTGGTTGTTCTTGTAGTAGTAGTAGTAGTAGTAGTAGCGGTTGTTCTTGTAGTAGCAGTAGTAGTAGTGGTGGTTGTTCTTGTAGTAGTAGTGGTTGTTCTTGTAGTTGTAGTAGTGGTAGTTGTAGTGGTTGTTCTTGTAGAAGTAGTAGTGGTTGTTCTTGTAGTAGTAGTAGTGGTTTTTCTTGTAATACTTGTAGTAGTAGTGGTTGTTCTTGTAGTAGTAGTAGTGGTTGTTGTTTTAGTAGTAGTAGTGGTTCTACTTGTAGAAGTAGTAGTAGTAGTGGTTGATCTTGCAGTAGTAGTAGTAGTAGTAGTGGCGGTTGTTCTTGTAGTAGTAGTAGTGGTTGTTCTTGTAGAAGTAGTAGTAGTGGTGGTTGTTCTTGTAGTAGTAGTGTTTGTTCTTGTAATTGTAGTAGTGGTAGTTGTAGTGGTTGTTCTTGTAGTAGTAGTAGTAGTAGTAGAAGTGGTTTCTCTTGTAGTAGTAGTATTTGTTGTTGTAGTGGTGGTTGTTCTTGTAGTTGTAGTAGTGGTAGTTGTAGTGGTTGTTCTTGTAGTAGTAGTAGTGGTTGTTCTTGTAGTAGTAGTAGTGGTGCTGGTTGTTCTTGTAGTAACAGTAGTAGTAGTGGTTTTACTTCTGGAAATAGTAGTGTTTGTTCTTGTAATGGTAGTACTGGTTGTTGTTGTAATACTAGTAATAGTAGTAGTGGTTGTTCCTGTAGTAGCAGTAGTGGTTTCTCTTGTAGTAGTAGTAGTGGCTGTTCTGGTAGTAGTAGTGGTTGTACTTGTAATAGTATTAGTAGCAGTTGTTCTTGTAGTAGTAGTAGTGGTTTTTCTTGTAATACTACTAGTAGTAGTGTTTGTTCTTGTAGTATAAGGAGTAGTAGGAGAAGCAGTGGTTGTTCTTGTAGCAGTAGTAGGGGTTATTCTTGTAGTAGTAGTTGTGGCTGTACTTTTAGAAGTAGTAGTGGTTGTTCTTGTAGTAGTAGTAGTAGTAGTAGTAGAACTAGTAGTAGTAGTGGTTGTTCTTGTAGTAGTAGTAGTGGTTGTTCTTTTAGTAGTAGTAGTAGTAGTGGTTGTTCTTGTAGTAGTAGTAGTAGTAGTAGTAGTAGGAGAAGTAGTGGTTGTTCTTGTAGAAGTAGTAGTGGTTGTTCTTGTAGTAGTAGTAGTAGTAGTAGTAGCGGTTGTTCTTGTAGTAGCAGTAGTAGTAGTGGTGTTTGTTCTTGTAGTAGTAGTGGTTGTTCTTGTAGTTGTAGTAATGGTAGTTGTAGTGGTTGTTCTTGTAGAAGTAGTAGTGGTTGTTCTTGTAGTAGTAGTAGTGGTTTTTCTTGTAATATTTGTAGTAGTAGTAGTGGTTGTTCTTGTAGTAGTAGTAGTGGTTGTTGTTTTAGTAGTAGTAGTGGTTCTACTTGTAGTAGTAGTAGTAGTAGTAGTGGTTGTTCTTGTAGTAGTAGTAGTAGTCGTGGTTGTACTTGTAGTAGTAGTAGTGGTTGTTCTTGTAGTAGTAGTAGTAGTAGTAGTACTAGTAGTAGTAGTGGTTGTTCTTGTAGTAGTAGTAGTGGTTGTTCTTTTAGTAGTAGTAGTATTAGTGGTTGTTCTTGTAGTAGTAGTAGTAGTAGGAGGAGGAGGAGAAGTAGTGGTTGTTCTTGTAGAAGTAGTAGTGGTTGTTCTTGTAGTAGTAGTAGTAGTAGTAGCGGTTGTTCTTGTAGTAGCAGTAGTAGTGGTGGTGGTTGTTCTTGTAGTAGTAGTGGTTGTTCTTGTAGTTGTAGTAGTGTTAGTTGTAGTGGTTGTTCTTGTAGAAGTAGTAGTGGTTGTTCTTGTAGTAGTAGTAGTGGTTTTTCTTGTAATACTTGTAGTAGTAGTAGTGGTTGTTCTTGTAGTAGTAGTAGTGGTTGTTGTTTTAGTAGTAGTAGTGGTTCTACTTGTAGAAGTAGTAGTAGTAGTAGTAGTGGTTGATCTTGTAGTAGTAGTAGTAGTAGTAGTGGCGGTTGTTCTTGTAGTAGTAGTAGTGGTTGTTCTTGTAGAAGTAGTAGTAGTGGTGGTTGTTCTTGTAGTAGTAGTGGTTGTTCTTGTAATTGTAGTAGTGGTAGTTGTAGTGGTTGTTCTTGTAGTAGTAGTAGTAGTAGTAGAAGTGGTTTCTCTTGTAGTAGTAGTATTTGTTGTTGTAGTGGTGGTTGTTCTTGTAGTTGTAGTAGTGGTAGTTGTAGTGGTTGTTCTTGTAGTAGTAGTAGTGGTTGTTCTTGTAGTAGTAGTAGTGGTGCTGGTTGTTCTTGTAGTAACAGTAGTAGTAGTGGTTTTACTTCTGGAAATAGTAGTGTTTGTTCTTGTAATGGTAGTACTGGTTGTTGTTGTAATACTAGTAATAGTAGTAGTGGTTTTTCCTGTAGTAGCAGTAGTGGTTTCTCTTGTAGTAGTAGTAGTGGTTGTTCTGGTAGCAGTAGTGGTTGTACTTGTAATAGTATTAGTAGCAGTTGTTCTTGTAGTAGTAGTAGTGGTTTTTCTTGTAATACTACTAGTAGTAGTGTTTGTTCTTGTAGTATAAGGAGTAGTAGGAGAAGCAGTGGTTGTTCTTGTAGCAGTAGTAGGGGTTATTCTTGTAGTAGTAGTTGTGGCTGTAGTTTTAGAAGTAGTAGTGGTTGTTCTTGTAGTAGTAGTAGCAGTAGTAGTAGTACTAGTAGTAGTAGTGGTTGTTCTTGTAGTAGTAGTAGTGGTTGTTCTTTTAGTAGTAGTAGTAGTAGTGGTTGTTCTTGTAGTAGTAGTAGTAGTAGTAGGAGAAGTAGTGGTTGTTCCTGTAGAAATAGTAGTGGTTGTTCTTGTAGCAGTAGTAGTAGTAGTAGCGGTTGTTCTTGTAGTAGCAGTAGTAGTAGTGGTGGTTGTTCTTGTAGTAGTAGTGGTTGTTCTTGTAGTTGTAGTAATGGTAGTTGTAGTGGTTGTTCTTGTAGAAGTAGTAGTGGTTGTTCTTGAAGTAGTAGTAGTGGTTTTTCTTGTAATACTTGTAGTAGTAGTAGTGGTTGTTCTTGTAGTAGTAGTAGTGGTTGTTGTTTTAGTAGTAGTAGTGGTTCTACTTGTAGTAGTAGTAGTAGTAGTAGTGGTTGTTCTTGTAGTAGTAGTAGTAGTAGTAGTACTAGTAGTAGTAGTGGTTGTTCTTGTAGTAGTAGTAGTGGTTGTTCTTTTAGTAGTAGTAGTATTAGTGGTTGTTCTTGTAGTAGTAGTAGTAGTAGGAGAAGTAGTGGTTGTTCTTGTAGAAGTAGTAGTGGTTGTTCTTGTAGTAGTAGTAGTAGTAGCAGCGGTTGTTCTTGTAGTAGCAGTAGTAGTAGTGGTGGTTGTTCTTGTAGTAGTAGTGGTTGTTCTTGTAGTTGTAGTAGTGGTAGTTGTAGTGGTTGTTCTTGTAGAAGTAGTAGTGTTTGTTCTTGTAGTAGTAGTAGTGGTTTTTCTTGTAATACTTGTAGTAGTAGTAGTGGTTGTTCTTGTAGTAGTAGTAGTGGTTGTTGTTTTAGTAGTAGTAGTGGTTCTACTTGTAGAAGTAGTAGTAGTAGTAGTAGTGGTTGATCTTGTAGTAGTAGTAGTAGTAGTGGCGGTTGTTCTTGTAGTAGTAGTAGTGGTTGTTCTTGTAGAAGAAGTAGTAGTGGTGGTTGTTCTTGTAGTAGTAGTGGTAGTTCTTGTAGTAGTAGTAGTAGTAGTAGCGGTTGTTCTTGTAGTAGCAGTAGTAGTGGTGGTGGTTGTTCTTGTAGTAGTAGTGGTTGTTCTTGTAGTTGTAGTAGTGGTAGTTGTAGTGGTTGTTCTTGTAGAAGTAGTAGTGGTTGTTCTTGTAGTAGTAGTAGTGGTTTTTCTTGTAATACTTGTAGTAGTAGTAGTGGTTGTTCTTGTAGTAGTAGTAGTGGTTGTTGTTTTAGTAGTAGTAGTGGTTCTACTTGTAGAAGTAGTAGTAGTAGTAGTAGTGGTTGATCTTGTAGTAGTAGTAGTAGTAGTAGTGGCGGTTGTTCTTGTAGTAGTAGTAGTGGTTGTTCTTGTAGAAGTAGTAGTAGTGGTGGTTGTTCTTGTAGTAGTAGTGGTTGTTCTTGTAATTGTAGTAGTGGTAGTTGTAGTGGTTGTTCTTGTAGTAGTAGTAGTAGTAGTAGAAGTGGTTTCTCTTGTAGTAGTAGTATTTGTTGTTGTAGTGGTGGTTGTTCATGTAGTTGTAGTAGTGGTAGTTGTAGTGGTTGTTCTTGTAGTAGTAGTAGTGGTTGTTCTTGTAGTAGTAGTAGTGGTGCTGGTTGTTCTTGTAGTAACAGTAGTAGTAGTGGTTTTACTTCTGGAAATAGTAGTGTTTGTTCTTGTAATGGTAGTACTGGTTGTTGTTGTAATACTAGTAATAGTAGTAGTGGTTTTTCCTGTAGTAGCAGTAGTGGTTTCTCTTGTAGTAGTAGTAGTGGTTGTTCTGGTAGTAGTAGTGGTTGTACTTGTAATAGTATTAGTAGCAGTTGTTCTTGTAGTAGTAGTAGTGGTTTTTCTTGTAATACTACTAGTAGTAGTGTTTGTTCTTGTAGTATAAGGAGTAGTAGGAGAAGCAGTGGTTGTTCTTGTAGCAGTAGTAGGGGTTATTCTTGTAGTAGTAGTTGTGGCTGTAGTTTTAGAAGTAGTAGTGGTTGTTCTTGTAGTAGTAGTAGCAGTAGTAGTAGTACTAGTAGTAGTAGTGGTTGTTCTTGTAGTAGTAGTAGTGGTTGTTCTTTTAGTAGTAGTAGTAGTAGTGGTTGTTCTTGTAGTAGTAGTAGTAGTAGTAGGAGAAGTAGTGGTTGTTCCTGTAGAAATAGTAGTGGTTGTTCTTGTAGCAGTAGTAGTAGTAGTAGCGGTTGTTCTTGTAGTAGCAGTAGTAGTAGTGGTGGTTGTTCTTGTAGTAGTAGTGGTTGTTCTTGTAGTTGTAGTAATGGTAGTTGTAGTGGTTGTTCTTGTAGAAGTAGTAGTGGTTGTTCTTGTAGTAGTAGTAGTGGTTTTTCTTGTAATACTTGTAGTAGTAGTAGTGGTTGTTCTTGTAGTAGTAGTAGTGGTTGTTGTTTTAGTAGTAGTAGTGGTTCTACTTGTAGTAGTAGTAGTAGTAGTAGTGGTTGTTCTTGTAGTAGTAGTAGTAGTCGTGGTTGTACTTGTAGTAGTAGTAGTGGTTGTTCTTGTAGTAGTAGTAGTAGTAGTAGTAGTACTAGTAGTAGTAGTGGTTGTTCTTGTAGTAGTAGTAGTGGTTGTTCTTTTAGTAGTAGTAGTATTAGTGGTTGTTCTTGTAGTAGTAGTAGTAGTAGGAGAAGTAGTGGTTGTTCTTGTAGAAGTAGTAGTGGTTGTTCTTGTAGTAGTAGTAGTAGTAGTAGCGGTTGTTCTTGTAGTAGCAGTAGTAGTAGTGGTGGTTGTTCTTGTAGTAGTAGTGGTTGTTCTTGTAGTTGTAGTAGTGGTAGTTGTAGTGGTTGTTCTTGTAGAAGTAGTAGTGGTTGTTCTTGTAGTAGTAGTAGTGGTTTTTCTTGTAATACTTGTAGTAGTAGTAGTGGTTGTTCTTGTAGTAGTAGTAGTGGTTGTTGTTTTAGTAGTAGTAGTGGTTCTACTTGTAGAAGTAGTAGTAGTAGTAGTGGTTGATCTTGTAGTAGTAGTAGTAGTAGTGGCGGTTGTTCTTGTAGTAGTAGTAGTGGTTGTTCTTGTAGAAGTAGTAGTAGTGGTGGTTGTTCTTGTAGTAGTAGTGGTTGTTCTTGTAGTAGTAGTAGTGGTTGTTCTTTTAGTAGTAGTAGTAGTAGTGGTTGTTCTTGTAGTAGTAGTAGTAGTAGTAGTAGGAGAAGTAGTGGTTGTTCTTGTAGAAGTAGTAGTGGTTGTTCTTGTAGTAGTAGTAGTAGTAGTAGCGGTTGTTCTTGTAGTAGCAGTAGTAGTAGTGGTGTTTGTTCTTGTAGTAGTAGTGGTTGTTCTTGTAGTTGTAGTAATGGTAGTTGTAGTGGTTGTTCTTGTAGAAGTAGTAGTGGTTGTTCTTGTAGTAGTAGTAGTGGTTTTTCTTGTAATACTTGTAGTAGTAGTAGTGGTTGTTCTTGTAGTAGTAGTAGTGGTTGTTGTTTTAGTAGTAGTAGTGGTTCTACTTGTAGTAGTAGTAGTAGTAGTAGTAGTGGTTGTTCTTGTAGTAGTAGTAGTAGTCGTGGTTGTACTTGTAGTAGTAGTAGTGGTTGTTCTTGTAGTAGTAGTAGTAGTACTAGTAGTAGTAGTAGTAGTGGTTGTTCTTGTAGTAGTAGTAGTGGTTGTTCTTTTAGTAGTAGTAGTATTAGTGGTTGTTCTTGTAGTAGTAGTAGTAGTAGTAGTAGGTGAAGTAGTGGTTGTTCTTGTAGAAGTAGTAGTGGTTGTTCTTGTAGTAGTAGTAGTAGTAGTAGCGGTTGTTCTTGTAGTAGCAGTAGTAGTAGTGGTGGTTGTTCTTGTAGTAGTAGTGGTTGTTCTTGTAGTTGTAGTAGTGGTAGTTGTAGTGGTTGTTCTTGTAGAAGTAGTAGTGGTTGTTCTTGTAGTAGTAGTAGTGGTTTTTCTTGTAATACTTGTAGTAGTAGTAGTGGTTGTTCTTGTAGTAGTAGTAGTGGTTGTTGTTTTAGTAGTAGTAGTGGTTCTACTTGTAGAAGTAGTAGTAGTAGTGGTTGATCTTGCAGTAGTAGTAGTAGTAGTAGTGGCGGTTGTTCTTGTAGTTGTAGTAGTGGTTGTTCTTGTAGAAGTAGTAGTAGTGGTGGTTGTTCTTGTAGTAGTAGTGGTTGTTCTTGTAATTGTAGTAGTGGTAGTTGTAGTGGTTGTTCTTGTAGTAGTAGTAGTAGTAGTAGAAGTGGTTTCTCTTGTAGTAGTAGTATTTGTTGTTGTAGTGGTGGTTGTTCTTGTAGTTGTAGTAGTGGTAGTTGTAGTGGTTGTTCTTGTAGTAGTAGTAGTGGTTGTTCTTGTAGTAGTAGTAGTGGTGCTGGTTGTTCTTGTAGTAACAGTAGTAGTAGTGGTTTTACTTCTGGAAATAGTAGTGTTTGTTCTTGTAATGGTAGTACTGGTTGTTGTTGTAATACTAGTAATAGTAGTAGTGGTTGTTCCTGTAGTAGCAGTAGTGGTTTCTCTTGTAGTAGTAGTAGTGGCTGTTCTGGTAGTAGTAGTGGTTGTACTTGTAATAGTATTAGTAGCAGTTGTTCTTGTAGTAGTAGTAGTGGTTTTTCTTGTAATACTACTAGTAGTAGTGTTTGTTCTTGTAGTATAAGGAGTAGTAGGAGAAGCAGTGGTTGTTCTTGTAGCAGTAGTAGGGGTTATTCTTGTAGTAGTAGTTGTGGCTGTACTTTTAGAAGTAGTAGTGGTTGTTCTTGTAGTAGTAGTAGTAGTAGTAGTAGTACTAGTAGTAGTAGTGGTTGTTCTTGTAGTAGTAGTAGTGGTTGTTCTTTTAGTAGTAGTAGTAGTAGTGGTTGTTCTTGTAGTAGTAGTAGTAGTAGTAGTAGTAGGAGAAGTAGTGGTTGTTCTTGTAGAAGTAGTAGTGGTTGTTCTTGTAGTAGTAGTAGTAGTAGTAGTAGCGGTTGTTCTTGTAGTAGCAGTAGTAGTAGTGGTGTTTGTTCTTGTAGTAGTAGTGGTTGTTCTTGTAGTTGTAGTAATGGTAGTTGTAGTGGTTGTTCTTGTAGAAGTAGTAGTGGTTGTTCTTGTAGTAGTAGTAGTGGTTTTTCTTGTAATATTTGTAGTAGTAGTAGTGGTTGTTCTTGTAGTAGTAGTAGTGGTTGTTGTTTTAGTAGTAGTAGTGGTTCTACTTGTAGTAGTAGTAGTAGTAGTAGTGGTTGTTCTTGTAGTAGTAGTAGTAGTCGTGGTTGTACTTGTAGTAGTAGTAGTGGTTGTTCTTGTAGTAGTAGTAGTAGTAGTAGTAGTACTAGTAGTAGTAGTGGTTGTTCTTGTAGTAGTAGTAGTGGTTGTTCTTTTAGTAGTAGTAGTATTAGTGGTTGTTCTTGTAGTAGTAGTAGTAGTAGGAGAAGTAGTGGTTGTTCTTGTAGAAGTAGTAGTGGTTGTTCTTGTAGTAGTAGTAGTAGTAGTAGCGGTTGTTCTTGTAGTAGCAGTAGTAGTAGTGGTGGTTGTTCTTGTAGTAGTAGTGGTTGTTCTTGTAGTTGTAGTAGTGGTAGTTGTAGTGGTTGTTCTTGTAGAAGTAGTAGTGGTTGTTCTTGTAGTAGTAGTAGTGGTTTTTCTTGTAATACTTGTAGTAGTAGTAGTGGTTGTTCTTGTAGTAGTAGTAGTGGTTGTTGTTTTAGTAGTAGTAGTGGTTCTACTTGTAGAAGTAGTAGTAGTAGTAGTGGTTGATCTTGTAGTAGTAGTAGTAGTAGTGGCGGTTGTTCTTGTAGTAGTAGTAGTGGTTGTTCTTGTAGAAGTAGTAGTAGTGGTGGTTGTTCTTGTAGTAGTAGTGGTTGTTCTTGTAGTAGTAGTAGTGGTTGTTCTTTTAGTAGTAGTAGTAGTAGTGGTTGTTCTTGTAGTAGTAGTAGTAGTAGTAGTAGGAGAAGTAGTGGTTGTTCTTGTAGAAGTAGTAGTGGTTGTTCTTGTAGTAGTAGTAGTAGTAGTAGCGGTTGTTCTTGTAGTAGCAGTAGTAGTAGTGGTGTTTGTTCTTGTAGTAGTAGTGGTTGTTCTTGTAGTTGTAGTAATGGTAGTTGTAGTGGTTGTTCTTGTAGAAGTAGTAGTGGTTGTTCTTGTAGTAGTAGTAGTGGTTTTTCTTGTAATACTTGTAGTAGTAGTAGTGGTTGTTCTTGTAGTAGTAGTAGTGGTTGTTGTTTTAGTAGTAGTAGTGGTTCTACTTGTAGTAGTAGTAGTAGTAGTAGTAGTGGTTGTTCTTGTAGTAGTAGTAGTAGTCGTGGTTGTACTTGTAGTAGTAGTAGTGGTTGTTCTTGTAGTAGTAGTAGTAGTACTAGTAGTAGTAGTAGTAGTGGTTGTTCTTGTAGTAGTAGTAGTGGTTGTTCTTTTAGTAGTAGTAGTATTAGTGGTTGTTCTTGTAGTAGTAGTAGTAGTAGTAGTAGGTGAAGTAGTGGTTGTTCTTGTAGAAGTAGTAGTGGTTGTTCTTGTAGTAGTAGTAGTAGTAGTAGCGGTTGTTCTTGTAGTAGCAGTAGTAGTAGTGGTGGTTGTTCTTGTAGTAGTAGTGGTTGTTCTTGTAGTTGTAGTAGTGGTAGTTGTAGTGGTTGTTCTTGTAGAAGTAGTAGTGGTTGTTCTTGTAGTAGTAGTAGTGGTTTTTCTTGTAATACTTGTAGTAGTAGTAGTGGTTGTTCTTGTAGTAGTAGTAGTGGTTGTTGTTTTAGTAGTAGTAGTGGTTCTACTTGTAGAAGTAGTAGTAGTAGTGGTTGATCTTGCAGTAGTAGTAGTAGTAGTAGTGGCGGTTGTTCTTGTAGTTGTAGTAGTGGTTGTTCTTGTAGAAGTAGTAGTAGTGGTGGTTGTTCTTGTAGTAGTAGTGGTTGTTCTTGTAATTGTAGTAGTGGTAGTTGTAGTGGTTGTTCTTGTAGTAGTAGTAGTAGTAGTAGAAGTGGTTTCTCTTGTAGTAGTAGTATTTGTTGTTGTAGTGGTGGTTGTTCTTGTAGTTGTAGTAGTGGTAGTTGTAGTGGTTGTTCTTGTAGTAGTAGTAGTGGTTGTTCTTGTAGTAGTAGTAGTGGTGCTGGTTGTTCTTGTAGTAACAGTAGTAGTAGTGGTTTTACTTCTGGAAATAGTAGTGTTTGTTCTTGTAATGGTAGTACTGGTTGTTGTTGTAATACTAGTAATAGTAGTAGTGGTTGTTCCTGTAGTAGCAGTAGTGGTTTCTCTTGTAGTAGTAGTAGTGGCTGTTCTGGTAGTAGTAGTGGTTGTACTTGTAATAGTATTAGTAGCAGTTGTTCTTGTAGTAGTAGTAGTGGTTTTTCTTGTAATACTACTAGTAGTAGTGTTTGTTCTTGTAGTATAAGGAGTAGTAGGAGAAGCAGTGGTTGTTCTTGTAGCAGTAGTAGGGGTTATTCTTGTAGTAGTAGTTGTGGCTGTACTTTTAGAAGTAGTAGTGGTTGTTCTTGTAGTAGTAGTAGTAGTAGTAGTAGTACTAGTAGTAGTAGTGGTTGTTCTTGTAGTAGTAGTAGTGGTTGTTCTTTTAGTAGTAGTAGTAGTAGTGGTTGTTCTTGTAGTAGTAGTAGTAGTAGTAGTAGTAGGAGAAGTAGTGGTTGTTCTTGTAGAAGTAGTAGTGGTTGTTCTTGTAGTAGTAGTAGTAGTAGTAGTAGCGGTTGTTCTTGTAGTAGCAGTAGTAGTAGTGGTGTTTGTTCTTGTAGTAGTAGTGGTTGTTCTTGTAGTTGTAGTAATGGTAGTTGTAGTGGTTGTTCTTGTAGAAGTAGTAGTGGTTGTTCTTGTAGTAGTAGTAGTGGTTTTTCTTGTAATATTTGTAGTAGTAGTAGTGGTTGTTCTTGTAGTAGTAGTAGTGGTTGTTGTTTTAGTAGTAGTAGTGGTTCTACTTGTAGTAGTAGTAGTAGTAGTAGTGGTTGTTCTTGTAGTAGTAGTAGTAGTCGTGGTTGTACTTGTAGTAGTAGTAGTGGTTGTTCTTGTAGTAGTAGTAGTAGTAGTAGTAGTACTAGTAGTAGTAGTGGTTGTTCTTGTAGTAGTAGTAGTGGTTGTTCTTTTAGTAGTAGTAGTATTAGTGGTTGTTCTTGTAGTAGTAGTAGTAGTAGTAGGAGGAGGAGGAGAAGTAGTGGTTGTTCTTGTAGAAGTAGTAGTGGTTGTTCTTGTAGTAGTAGTAGTAGTAGTAGCGGTTGTTCTTGTAGTAGCAGTAGTAGTGGTGGTGGTTGTTCTTGTAGTAGTAGTGGTTGTTCTTGTAGTTGTAGTAGTGGTAGTTGTAGTGGTTGTTCTTGTAGAAGTAGTAGTGGTTGTTCTTGTAGTAGTAGTAGTGGTTTTTCTTGTAATACTTGTAGTAGTAGTAGTGGTTGTTGTTTTAGTAGTAGTAGTGGTTCTACTTGTAGAAATAGTAGTAGTAGTAGTAGTGGTTGATCTTGTAGTAGTAGTAGTAGTAGTAGTGGCGGTTGTTCTTGTAGTAGTAGTAGTGGTTGTTCTTGTAGAAGTAGTAGTAGTGGTGGTTGTTCTTGTAGTAGTAGTGGTTGTTCTTGTAATTGTAGTAGTGGTAGTTGTAGTGGTTGTTCTTGTAGTAGTAGTAGTAGTAGTAGAAGTGGTTTCTCTTGTAGTAGTAGTATTTGTTGTTGTAGTGGTGGTTGTTCTTGTAGTTGTAGTAGTGGTAGTTGTAGTGGTTGTTCTTGTAGTAGTAGTAGTGGTTGTTCTTGTAGTAGTAGTAGTGGTGCTGGTTGTTCTTGTAGTAACAGTAGTAGTAGTGGTTTTACTTCTGGAAATAGTAGTGTTTGTTCATGTAATGGTAGTACTGGTTGTTGTTGTAATACTAGTAATAGTAGTAGTGGTTTTTCCTGTAGTAGCAGTAGTGGTTTCTCTTGTAGTAGTAGTAGTGGTTGTTCTGGTAGTAGTAGTGGTTGTACTTGTAATAGTATTAGTAGCAGTTGTTCTTGTAGTAGTAGTAGTGGTTTTTCTTGTAATACTACTAGTAGTAGTGTTTGTTCTTGTAGTATAAGGAGTAGTAGGAGAAGCAGTGGTTGTTCTTGTAGCAGTAGTAGGGGTTATTCTTGTAGTAGTAGTTGTGGCTGTAGTTTTAGAAGTAGTAGTGGTTGTTCTTGTAGTAGTAGTAGCAGTAGTAGTAGTACTAGTAGTAGTAGTGGTTGTTCTTGTAGTAGTAGTAGTGGTTGTTCTTTTAGTAGTAGTAGTAGTAGTGGTTGTTCTTGTAGTAGTAGTAGTAGTAGTAGTAGGAGAAGTAGTGGTTGTTCCTGTAGAAATAGCAGTGGTTGTTCTTGTAGCAGTAGTAGTAGTAGTAGCGGTTGTTCTTGTAGTAGCAGTAGTAGTAGTGGTGGTTGTTCTTGTAGTAGTAGTGGTTGTTCTTGTAGTTGTAGTAATGGTAGTTGTAGTGGTTGTTCTTGTAGAAGTAGTAGTGGTTGTTCTTGTAGTAGTAGTAGTGGTTTTTCTTGTAATACTTGTAGTAGTAGTAGTGGTTGTTCTTGTAGTAGTAGTAGTGGTTGTTGTTTTAGTAGTAGTAGTGGTTCTACTTGTAGTAGTAGTAGTAGTAGTAGTGGTTGTTCTTGTAGTAGTAGTAGTAGTCGTGGTTGTACTTGTAGTAGTAGTAGTGGTTGTTCTTGTAGTAGTAGTAGTAGTAGTAGTACTACTAGTAGTAGTGGTTGTTCTTGTAGTAGTAGTAGTGGTTGTTCTTTTAGTAGTAGTAGTATTAGTGGTTGTTCTTGTAGTAGTAGTAGTAGTAGTAGTAGGAGAAGTAGTGGTTGTTCTTGTAGAAGTAGTAGTGGTTGTTCTTGTAGTAGTAGTAGTAGTAGTAGTAGCGGTTGTTCTTGTAGTAGCAGTAGTAGTAGTGGTGGTTGTTCTTGTAGTAGTAGTGGTTGTTCTTGTAGTTGTAGTAGTGGTAGTTGTAGTGGTTGTTCTTGTAGAAGTAGTAGTGGTTGTTCTTGTAGTAGTAGTAGTGGTTTTTCTTGTAATACTTGTAGTAGTAGTAGTGGTTGTTCTTGTAGTAGTAGTAGTGGTTGTTGTTTTAGTAGTAGTAGTGGTTCTACTTGTAGAAGTAGTAGTAGTAGTAGTAGTGGTTGATCTTGTAGTAGTAGTAGTAGTAGTAGTGGCGGTTGTTCTTGTAGTAGTAGTAGTGGTTGTTCTTGTAGAAGTAGTAGTAGTGGTGGTTGTTCTTGTAGTAGTAGTGGTTGTTCTTGTAATTGTAGTAGTGGTAGTTGTAGTGGTTGTTCTTGTAGTAGTAGTAGTAGTAGTAGAAGTGGTTTCTCTTGTAGTAGTAGTATTTGTTGTTGTAGTGGTGTTTGTTCTTGTAGTTGTAGTAGTGGTAGTTGTAGTGGTTGTTCTTGTAGTAGTAGTAGTGGTTGTTCTTGTAGTAGTAGTAGTGGTGCTGGTTGTTCTTGTAGTAACAGTAGTAGTAGTGGTTTTACTTCTGGAAATAGTAGTGTTTGTTCTTGTAATGGTAGTACTGGTTGTTGTTGTAATACTAGTAATAGTAGTAGTGGTTTTTCCTGTAGTAGCAGTAGTGGTTTCTCTTGTAGTAGTAGTAGTGGTTGTTCTGGTAGTAGTAGTGGTTGTACTTGTAATAGTATTAGTAGCAGTTGTTCTTGTAGTAGTAGTAGTGGTTTTTCTTGTAATACTACTAGTAGTAGTGTTTGTTCTTGTAGTATAAGGAGTAGTAGGAGAAGCAGTGGTTGTTCTTGTAGCAGTAGTAGGGGTTATTCTTGTAGTAGTAGTTGTGGCTGTAGTTTTAGAAGTAGTAGTGGTTGTTCTTGTAGTAGTAGTAGCAGTAGTAGTAGTACTAGTAGTAGTAGTGGTTGTTCTTGTAGTAGTAGTAGTGGTTGTTCTTTTAGTAGTAGTAGTAGTAGTGGTTGTTCTTGTAGTAGTAGTAGTAGTAGTAGGAGAAGTAGTGGTTGTTCCTGTAGAAATAGTAGTGGTTGTTCTTGTAGCAGTAGTAGTAGTAGTAGCGGTTGTTCTTGTAGTAGCAGTAGTAGTAGTGGTGGTTGTTCTTGTAGTAGTAGTGGTTGTTCTTGTAGTTGTAGTAATGGTAGTTGTAGTGGTTGTTCTTGTAGAAGTAGTAGTGGTTGTTCTTGTAGTAGTAGTAGTGGTTTTTCTTGTAATACTTGTAGTAGTAGTAGTGGTTGTTCTTCTAGTAGTAGTAGTGGTTGTTGTTTTAGTAGTAGTAGTGGTTCTACTTGTAGTAGTAGTAGTAGTAGTAGTGGTTGTTCTTGTAGTAGTAGTAGTAGTCGTGGTTGTACTTGTAGTAGTAGTAGTGGTTGTTCTTGTAGTAGTAGTAGTAGTAGTAGTAGTAGTACTAGTAGTAGTAGTGGTTGTTCTTGTAGTAGTAGTAGTGGTTGTTCTTTTAGTAGTAGTAGTATTAGTGGTTGTTCTTGTAGTAGTAGTAGTAGTAGTAGGAGAAGTAGTGGTTGTTCTTGTAGAAGTAGTAGTGGTTGTTCTTGTAGTAGTAGTAGTAGTAGTAGCGGTTGTTCTTGTAGTAGCAGTAGTAGTAGTGGTGGTTGTTCTTGTAGTAGTAGTGGTTGTTCTTGTAGTTGTAGTAGTGGTAGTTGTAGTGGTTGTTCTTGTAGAAGTAGTAGTGGTTGTTCTTGTAGTAGTAGTAGTGGTTTTTCTTGTAATACTTGTAGTAGTAGTAGTGGTTGTTCTTGTAGTAGTAGTAGTGGTTGTTGTTTTAGTAGTAGTAGTGGTTCTACTTGTAGAAGTAGTAGTAGTAGTAGTGGTTGATCTTGTAGTAGTAGTAGTAGTAGTGGCGGTTGTTCTTGTAGTAGTAGTAGTGGTTGTTCTTGTAGAAGTAGTAGTAGTGGTGGTTGTTCTTGTAGTAGTAGTGGTTGTTCTTGTAGTTGTAGTAGTGGTAGTTGTAGTGGTTGTTCTTGTAGTAGTAGTAGTGGTTGTTCTTGTAGTAGTAGTAGTAGTAGAAGTGGTTTCTCTTGTAGTAGTAGTATTTGTTGTTGTAGTGGTGGTTGTTCTTGTAGTTGTAGTAGTGGTAGTTGTAGTGGTTGTTCTTGTAGTAGTAGTAGTGGTTGTTCTTGTAGTAGTAGTAGTGGTGCTGGTTGTTCTTGTAGTAACAGTAGTAGTAGTGGTTTTACTTCTGGAAATAGTAGTGTTTGTTCTTGTAATGGTAGTACTGGTTGTTGTTGTAATACTAGTAATAGTAGTAGTGGTTGTTCCTGTAGTAGCAGTAGTGGTTTCTCTTGTAGTAGTAGTAGTGGTTGTTCTGGTAGTAGTAGTAGTGGTTGTTGTTTTAGTAGTAGTAGAGGTTCTACTTGTAGTAGTAGTAGTAGTAGTAGTGGTTGTTCTTGTAGTAGTAGTAGTAGTCGTGGTTGTACTTGTAGTAGTAGTAGTGGTTGTTCTTGTAGTAGTAGTAGTAGTAGTAGTACTAGTAGTAGTAGTGGTTGTTCTTGTAGTAGTAGTAGTGGTTGTTCTTTTAGTAGTAGTAGTATTAGTGGTTGTTCTTGTAGTAGTAGTAGTAGTAGTAGTAGGAGAAGTAGTGGTTGTTCTTGTAGAAGTAGTAGTGGTTGTTCTTGTAGTAGTAGCAGTAGTAGTAGCGGTTGTTCTTGTAGTAGCAGTAGTAGCGGTGGTGGTTGTTCTTGTAGTAGTAGTGGTTGTTCTTGTAGTTGTAGTAGTGGTAGTTGTAGTGGTTGTTCTTGTAGAAGTAGTAGTGGTTGTTCTTGTAGTAGTAGTAGTGGTTTTTCTTGTAATACTTGTAGTAGTAGTAGTGGTTGTTCTTGTAGTAGTAGTAGTGGTTGTTGTTTTAGTAGTAGTAGTGGTTCTACTTGTAGAAGTAGTAGTAGTAGTAGTAGTGGTTGATCTTGTAGTAGTAGTAGTAGTAGTGGCGGTTGTTCTTGTAGTAGTAGTAGTGGTTGTTCTTGTAGAAGTAGTAGTAGTGGTGGTTGTTCTTGTAGTAGTAGTGGTTGTTCTTGTAATTGTAGTAGTGGTAGTTGTAGTGGTTGTTCTTGTAGTAGTAGTAGTAGTAGTAGAAGTGGTTTCTCTTGTAGTAGTAGTATTTGTTGTTGTAGTGGTGGTTGTTCTTGTAGTTGTAGTAGTGGTAGTTGTAGTGGTTGTTCTTGTAGTAGTAGTAGTGGTTGTTCTTGTAGTAGTAGTAGTGGTGCTGGTTGTTCTTGTAGTAACAGTAGTAGTAGTGGTTTTACTTCTGGAAATAGTAGTGTTTGTTCATGTAATGGTAGTACTGGTTGTTGTTGTAATACTAGTAATAGTAGTAGTGGTTTTTCCTGTAGTAGCAGTAGTGGTTTCTCTTGTAGTAGTAGTAGTGGTTGTTCTGGTAGTAGTAGTGGTTGTACTTGTAATAGTATTAGTAGCAGTTGTTCTTGTAGTAGTAGTAGTGGTTTTTCTTGTAATACTACTAGTAGTAGTGTTTGTTCTTGTAGTATAAGGAGTAGTAGGAGAAGCAGTGGTTGTTCTTGTAGCAGTAGTAGGGGTTATTCTTGTAGTAGTAGTTGTGGCTGTAGTTTTAGAAGTAGTAGTGGTTGTTCTTGTAGTAGTAGTAGCAGTAGTAGTAGTACTAGTAGTAGTAGTGGTTGTTCTTGTAGTAGTAGTAGTGGTTGTTCTTTTAGTAGTAGTAGTAGTAGTGGTTGTTCTTGTAGTAGTAGTAGTAGTCGTGGTTGTACTTGTAGTAGTAGTAGTGGTTGTTCTTGCAGTAGTAGTAGTAGTAGTACTAGTAGTAGTAGTGGTTGTTCTTGTAGTAGTAGTAGTGGTTGTTCTTTTAGTAGTAGTAGTATTAGTGGTTGTTCTTGTAGTAGTAGTAGTAGTAGTAGTAGTAGTAGTAGGAGGAGAAGTAGTGGTTGTTCTTGTAGAAGTAGTAGTGGTTGTTCTTGTAGTAGTAGTAGTAGTAGTAGCGGTTGTTCTTGTAGTAGCAGTAGTAGTGGTGGTGGTTGTTCTTGTAGTAGTAGTGGTTGTTCTTGTAGTTGTAGTAGTGGTAGTTGTAGTGGTTGTTCTTGTAGAAGTAGTAGTGGTTGTTCTTGTAGTAGTAGTAGTGGTTTTTCTTGTAATACTTGTAGTAGTAGTAGTGGTTGTTCTTGTAGTAGTAGTAGTGGTTGTTGTTTTAGTAGTAGTAGTGGTTCTACTTGTAGAAGTAGTAGTAGTAGTAGTAGTGGTTGATCTTGCAGTAGTAGTAGTAGTAGTAGTAGTGGCGGTTGTTCTTGTAGTAGTAGTAGTGGTTGTTCTTGTAGAAGTAGTAGTAGTGGTGGTTGTTCTTGTAGTAGTAGTGGTTGTTCTTGTAATTGTAGTAGTGGTAGTTGTAGTGGTTGTTCTTGTAGTAGTAGTAGTAGTAGTAGAAGTGGTTTCTCTTGTAGTAGTAGTATTTGTTGTTGTAGTGGTGGTTGTTCTTGTAGTTGTAGTAGTGGTAGTTGTAGTGGTTGTTCTTGTAGTAGTAGTAGTGGTTGTTCTTGTAGTAGTAGTAGTGGTGCTGGTTGTTCTTGTAGTAACAGTAGTAGTAGTGGTTTTACTTCTGGAAATAGTAGTGTTTGTTCTTGTAATGGTAGTACTGGTTGTTGTTGTAATACTAGTAATAGTAGTAGTGGTTGTTCCTGTAGTAGCAGTAGTGGTTTCTCTTGTAGTAGTAGTAGTGGTTGTTCTGGTAGTAGTAGTGGTTGTACTTGTAATAGTATTAGTAGCAGTTGTTCTTGTAGTAGTAGTAGTGGTTTTTCTTGTAATACTACTAGTAGTAGTGTTTGTTCTTGTAGTATAAGGAGTAGTAGGAGAAGCAGTGGTTGTTCTTGTAGCAGTAGTAGGGGTTATTCTTGTAGTAGTAGTTGTGGCTGTACTTTTAGAAGTAGTAGTGGTTGTTCTTGTAGTAGTAGTAGTAGTAGTAGTAGTAGTACTAGTAGTAGTAGTGGTTGTTCTTGTAGTAGTAGTAGTGGTTGTTCTTTTAGTAGTAGTAGTAGTAGTGGTTGTTCTTGTAGTAGTAGTAGTAGTAGTAGTAGTAGTAGTAGTAGGAGAAGTAGTGGTTGTTCTTGTAGAAGTAGTAGTGGTTGTTCTTGTAGTAGTAGTAGTAGTAGTAGTAGCGGTTGTTCTTGTAGTAGCAGTAGTAGTAGTGGTGTTTGTTCTTGTAGTAGTAGTGGTTGTTCTTGTAGTTGTAGTAATGGTAGTTGTAGTGGTTGTTCTTGTAGAAGTAGTAGTGGTTGTTCTTGTAGTAGTAGTAGTGGTTTTTCTTGTAATATTTGTAGTAGTAGTAGTGGTTGTTCTTGTAGTAGTA